>NC_058132.1:533497289-533592118 GCF_016433145.1 Gracilinanus agilis
AAACGTGATTTTCTACTCTCATCAATGATTAAAATAAATCACAATAGAAACATTAGAATAATTGTTCTATTTTCCCTCCTAATCTATGTGGTGTCTTCCTTCTAGTTTCAACTATAAACTCTTTGGATAACCTAGTTTAGATGGTTGTCATGCCAAGTTTTCTATAAACTCATTTCCCTCACCATTGCATCTCCCTGTGTTATGTAGTAATGTTGCTCTTAATCTACAAGTCTTCCCATAGAATTTTGAAAATGTGTTCATGTTCTAAGGAAGGGTTGTTTTTTAATCAGCTTGTTATAAAAATCCAGTGTTTATTAATTGATGCTCCTTTGGGACAGGTTTTTGTTATCATTTTGGCAATTGTTCTATATTTGTTAAACTTCTTTTTTTAATGGATAGAATTAGAATCAAAGACTTTTTATTTGTCATATTTTAGGATTTATATCATTTGAATAGGCTACACAGGTGATGTTAGAGTGGCTTCTCATGTTTATAATTTTTTTTATGGTTTGGTATTGCTTCTGATTCTTTCTCTTGTTCATAGTTTTATGGCTAATTTGAAAATCCTTCTCGTATTTTAGAAAGCTATAACCTACCCACTATGATACCCAGTCAATAAAGTCAAATAATAAAAAGAGCTTAAGAAGGATGAGGATTAAGAAAAGATCACTAGATCTGGCATATAAAAGATCATTGGAAAATTTGGAAAAAGTAGTTTCAGGAGACCTTTTGCAGCTTTCCCAGTTACTAGTTTCTTCCCTTTTAAGGTCAGCTTTCATCTAAACTCTATGTATCATATATATATATATATATATATATATATATATATATATAAATGTACACTACATATCTCAAGTTAGAATATATGCTTCCTGAAGACAAGAGCTTCTTTTTGCATTTTTTTTGTATTCCTATCACTTTCTTTGTATCACTGAGTGCAGCTCAATGCCTGACACAAAGCAAGTACTTAAAAAAAGTTGCTTGAATAATATATCATCAGTTTTATGTTTTTGTTTTTTAATTGGTCATTACCTCATGTTGAACACCACTTGACACTTCTGCAACAAAGTATTCACAATGTGCATGTGAATGGATTCTAAGGAGTCTATGAGGCTTTTGCACTTTTTCTGTTTCTTAATCATGAATCATATTTCCCAGCATAGTTTGCTGCCTTCTATTTGGCTTTTGTGTGCAAGAATTAAGTTACAATGTCGATTTGATTAGAAGGACTGTGGTATGCAGTGAAGTTCTTCATGTAATTTTTTTCTGTTCCCTCAATATCTTAGATAAATTGCAATTATCTTTATTGTAGAATTTTAAATTATGCTCATTATATCACCATAAGATGACATAAATATTATTCAAATAAATTATTTTTTGTTGTTTCTGTGAAACAGAATGAAATCAATTCTAATGGCTCCTTTATTTTCTTCATTGAGAAAAAGTAATCTGTCCTTCCAATTACCTACAATTTCATTATATCTTCTCCTTCCCATTTAAAAATAATTTCTTATTACATAAGGAGCTATATTTAGTATTAAATACTGATATTTTACTGCTCTATTAGAATGTCAATTTGGTCATTGGACAAAATTTTCCAATTTAGAATATTAATATTTAAGCTAGAAATTTTTGCTCTTTCAAATTATTGTGACTAAAAAAAGAAATACAAGCAGAAGAACAAAGTGTATGTCTGAAGTTGCAAGTACATTTGTATTGAAAATATTAGGCATTACCATGAAATTTATAGGTGCTATGGAATTCTGGATCCTGGAAATTATCACAGGATATGATGTAATAAATTTAATTTCTCATGACTTCTATGAAATCACAGGATAAAGCAATAGCATAAGGTCGAAAATTTCCCTAATAACTATAATCCATGGTATTTCTTTTAAAATTTTCCCCAGATTTCATGTCAATACAATCTTCAACAATCATTTTCCAACATTTTGTGATCCATGTTCTCTCTTTCTTTTACCATTCTTCCTTTCCCCAGATGGCAGGTATTATGGAAATATGTTTGGCATGTTGTGAAAGAAGACAAGAAACACTTAGACTAGAAAAAAATTCACGGAGGAAATAAAGTAAAGATTGTTATCCTTCAGTGCACATTCAAATTTCATCAGTTCCTTCTATGATGAAACCACAGTCTTTTGATTACTTTTCTTGTAACTTGTAACATACATACAGTGCCATAATTTTATGTGATTTCAACATAACTATGCCATTTCCTTTCTTAATTTTACCATTTTAAATATATAGACCAATATATGAGCCCAGATGTTTCCATGGTATAGATATACTAAGCATCAGGTATGAGTTCATTACTTTCTTCTGAAATGGTTTAATTATATTATTTTGGAATCATATGAGATACAATTTTTCAACAAATAATTTATGAAATATTGGATGTGAGCCTATATACTCAACTCGGAGCTTCTCTAGCTTTTTTTATCCAGGGCTGGTGAGCAAAAATAAACTGCTGTATAAGTGTGAAATATCCTAAAAACAGATGAACTTCACAATTCAATTCCACAATATCCATAAATCTGCTACTTAGCCAATGAACATATTTTTTGAAAGTCCAAACTTTACCATCTGTAGCCTTAAAAATATGGAACCTCAAAAATTAGGATAAAAAAACAAAAAAAATTAATTTAATATTTTTCAAAGTATAACATATATACCAGATAGCTCATAGGATGATGTTTTAACTGTTTTGTTTATTTTGCATTTATGTATTCATTTATGTATTTATTTAGATTAATAGAATCTATCCTTAGGTGTACCAAACTCTTCTCTCTTCCCCATATCACAGAGGGAATTATCCAAGAGACAGAAATGTTCATGCAAATAATGACTTTCATGTTTCTACCTTTTAGTTTAGTCTCTGGAGGCAGCATTCACAATTTATTCTTCAAACCTTATATCTGTAGCTGTGTATGATTTTCTCTTGTTTCTACTCATTCTGATGTTCATTATCCTGTGTATTTCTTTCCAAATTTTAAAAAAATTATCCAGTTTGACATTTTTTATGGCACAGTAGTATTCCTTCACAATCATATAGCAAAGTTTAGCCATTCCCCAATCGATAGGCAGCCCCTCAAATTCCATGTCTTTGTGATAAAAAGGGAGCTACTATAAATATTTTTGAACATATAGTTTCTTTCCCTTTTTTCCTTTCTCCTTGGAAACAGACTCAGCAATGGTCCTGCTGTGTCTAAGGGTTCATAGACAGCTTTATAATTTTCTAGATCTAATTCTAAATTGTTCTTGAAAATGGTTCAATCAGTTCACAGCTCCACCAACAGTGTATTAGTGTACCATTTTCGCTCATTCCTTCAAATATTTGTCATTTTGAAAGAAATTTCTTAAAAATTTCTACTCATCCTAACAAATAAGTGTTTAAACAAGAAAGCTAATGGCAAAATATTAGAAAAGTTTAATTTTAAAGTAGGCATCAATAAATGCAAAGAATCATATGCAACTTTGGACAAGCACACATAAACACTCACAGCAGAAGTCAAGGAATCACTATATTTCAAGAGTTTTGTGAACATGCAATGAATAACATGCAATGAAGAAAAAATACATTTTTTTCATTAATGTCCAAATGAAATTCAGTATTTCCTTCAATTGTGAAGTAACAAGTCATTATGCTGAGAAGTCTTAAAGAAGTCTTACTGCAAAAAAGGGTCCATCACAAAAAAAAACAAAAAAACAAAAAAAAAAAACTAGGAAAAAGGGATTTGTAAAGCAAGGTAAAATATTAACCAATAATGTTATAAAAATGAATGTCAAATATGGGAATAACCATAAAATACTTTAATTTTTTGATCTTAGATGTTAATTGATATAATTATTAAATGTTTCTTATGTGAATTCATTAAATAACTGGCTAGTATTAAAGACAAGATGCCAAATATGAAAGTTTAAAGGTGATTCTCTTTTTGATATAGTCAGTAAGTATAGGATATATATTAACTCAATGCAGTCTGTAGGTTCCACCTTTAAAAGTGAAAATGGCTTTCTCCATATGAGATCTTCCAATATGTTCTACAACTTGTTGATTCAAACTTCATAACTATATTGTTTATACTTTTAATTGTTGTGTGGGTATTGAGTTTGTCCTAGTTTACAGCTAAAGTTAGTAAGGGGGTAGCTAAAGAAGGATTTGGGGTGAGGGCAGAGATTGGACCTAAGTTTTTTTTCTTCTTATCAGGAAGGTATCCATTAGTAGGATGCACAAAGCTGCATTGCCAATTGATGACTATTATTGAAAGCAGTATCAGAAGCAAGGTCAAGCTATCTGGTGAGTATAGGATAAAACTAAACTTATGATATTTCTTTTTTGAAGCTGTGACTGACATACATACTATCTGTTCTGTTTTAGTCTCCAAGGAAGAGGTGACCTTTCTCCTTTTTCAAAATGAATCTCCTTCCTAGTACCCTCAAATCCCTCCCTTTTGTTCTCCTTAGAGAACTTGTTCCATTGCTTATTCTTTTTGTCTCATCTTCAATTTCTCCCTATGAACTAGCTCGTGCTTGTAAACATAGTCATGTCTATTACATTCTTAAAAACACTTCATTCATTTCTGATATTTCCTCAAACTATTATCCTCTATTATCACCTTTAAGGAGCCAAAATCCTACAAAGTACTACATACTCTAAATTTCCTGAGCACCTACTTTCTTTTTGAATCCTTTTACTCAGGCTTGATATCCTATTACCCTTTGAAAATTCTTTTTTCTAAGGTAATCAATGATTTTAACTTCTAAATTTGATTTTCTCTTCCCTTCCACATCCTATTTGACTACTTTGTAGATTGTGGCACAGTTAGCAGTGTGTTTTCTTAGTCTTTTTCACATTGATCCGTCTTGGTTCTCCTTTTACCTGGCAGATTTTTTATAGTATAACTTTTGCTGGTTTATCATTTATCAGTCCCTAAACCTGGGAATCTTTCAAGGCTCTGTCCTCATTCCTTTACTTTCCTTACCTTTTTATTCTATTACTTCAGTTCCCATAGGCTCTCATCATCTTTCTCGAGAGAAATGACAATCCAGTTATAGTCTCACTCTTGAATTCTAGTCATGCATCATGAACTACCTCTTTGAATCCAGAGCAGAGATATTCTATAGGGAGATGAAGTGAGTACAACATTCCCAGTTCCCTGGATGCAATAGCATTCCCCATTGTTAGATTTCACTTTTGGAGAAATTCATTTTGTAGTTGTATTTCAAAGCATGGTTTTGTCTTCTACTGTTTAATACTTGATAAGTAACAGACTTTACTGTTATCTTAGATAGAATTTTGTTTCCTACTTCCTTTTTGTGGGGTTAGTTAATAAAATGGAGAAAAGTGGGTTATTTTATTGATTTCTATCCTGCTAATTTACTAAGCCTAGTAATTATTTTGGTGAATATTTCTCTTAATTACTTCATATTCCATAAATGTTCATAATACCATCTGCAAATAAAAATAGTTTGGTTTTTTTACCTGCATTCTCTAAATATCTTTTTTTCTCTCTAATTGTCATTGCTAATATACTTAATATTATGCCAAATAATATTGGAGGCCATGAACTTTGCTTCACCCAAATGTTTTTGGGAAACATTCTAATGTTTATCCATTTAGAATACTGAAAGGACATGGTTTCAAGTAGACACTTTTGAATTAATTAAGAAACGTTTTTCTTCTTGTGGTTTTTCATATTCTAATATAAATTAGTGCTATCAAATTTTTATTTGATCAATTGTGATTTATTTTTATGATTAATATGATTATATTAATATATTCCTTAATACTGAGCCATCCACTATATTCCTATAATACATAAATCTGATCATTGTGACTACAAACATATATATACTATAAAATTTACTGTAGTCGTTTCTTTACTAATACTAATACTTTATGCAGTGCTTTTGTGTCACTAATAATTAATGATATTGATTTATAGTCTTATTTCCTTGTTTTACCTCTACCTAGTTTGAGTATAAGGTTTCATTTTTCTCAAAGAAGGAGACTGGTAAAGTGTTTATTTTTAATTTTTTTCCAAATAATTTTTAAATAATTTTTTCTTTATATATTTGACAAAACTATAAAAATACATCTGAAGGGATGATAGGAAGTTAAACCGACTGAGAGCCAGACCTAGAGACAGAAGGTCCTAGGTTCAAATCTGGCCTCAGACACTTCCTAGCTGTGGGACCCTGGGCAAGTCATTTAACCACCATTTTCTAGCCCTTATCACTCTTCTACTTTGGAACCAATGCAGAAGAAAAGGATTTTAAAAAATACATCTGGAAATGGATTTTTGTTTTCCTTTACATTTTGAGTTTTATTAGCATTTCAGTAGGCATATGTATTTCTGTTAAATTTATTTAATTTATACATTATGGGTATATTTATCTTGATTTGATCTTAATGATTGGAATTCAAAGTTTGAATTAGCTAATATAGTTTATTAATTTATTTTTTGAGAAACTAAATTATTTTATTTTATTTTTATTCTCTTAATATAATTGTTTTTGTTTTCTGAATTTATGAATCTATTCTTTATTCAGGATGTAAATTCTTAGTCTACATTTATAATAACTTTGATCTGTTTAGATTATTTTTTATCTCTTCATACCTTTCATGTGTTGTGATCTATACAATTATTTATTTTTTATTTTAAAATTATTTATGCCATAGCACATGGATTTTTGGTGAAATATATATATTTTTAGCATTTCCATTCAGAAATATCATGTTTTTTCTAATCTGATTCCTCACCACTATTTTCTTTTTAAATATTTTCAAAAATTCACATACATCTGAATGAGAATTAGTCTAAGAATTATTTATTTTTTTCCTTTTTGTAATTCAGATATCTTTTCATTATTAATTTGACACTAGACCACTTGCATGCATATTTTATTATATTATTTCATTGGTTTCAGTAACTTTGAGCACAGTTGTATCTTCCTTAAGTATCTTTATAAAATGTGAATTTTTTATTGTTGATTTTCTGAAATTATGATTGCAATTCCTATTCTTTGTTAATTACTATGCTCCAGTCATTTTTAATTTGTAAGAGATTAACTTTAAAAAGTTGATAACCATATTCATTATAATTTATTTCATTTGTAATGTATATTTTAAAATGTTATTTTGAGAAAAATTCCATAGGTTTCAACAAATTCTCAAATAATTAAAAATATTCAAGAAACCCTGAATCACATTCAGAGGCCATTATAAGCCAAGTCCCTCATTTCATTTTCTATTTGCCATTATTTGTGAGTATATTTTAGCCAGTCTTTTCAAAAAAATCCCTCATTTTCAATCCATTGGTCTTCATAATCATATAATCATTTTTGTTTTGCATTTATTTGTTACAGCTCTTTTACTAGATGGCATATTTCTTAAGGAGAGAGAGCATGTCTTTTATTTCATTAACATCTAACACAGGATTGCATATATGAGCTGGTATTTGATACATCACTGATTGATGAGAATGCATTTGGTTTTACCAATGCAAAATTTTTGTTGTTTTTGTTTTGTTTTTTTCAGAGCATCATGTTCAGTTAAGAACTATGTAAATTTGCCAACTTTATTTACAGGTTTTAAAAAATACGCTTAAGAAAAAACATCACAAAACATATTTTAAATATTAAAGGTACTTTTTATATACACATAATTCAAAAGTCACTATTTTAATTTCTCTTTGTACAATTATAATAATAATGTCCTATGAGGAGACTGAAAGCTGACGACAATCCAAATTAAGATTGGAGTTATTTAATAGCTAGCCTAATATCAATTATCTAACTGTTATATATTTAGGCAAGGGTGCTTTGCAACCTTTTTTACTTAGTGAGTTCAGAATTCTGGTGGTTATATCAAAGCTTAAAAAATTGGTTTTAGCCATACATAGATAGAAATACTTAATAAATTTAAAATTTTTCCTTTAAAATTTCTCTTGCTAAATAATATTTTTTAAAATCTGATTTACCTTACATATATATGTGTATATATATATATATGTACATATATATATGTATATATATATATATATATATCAAAGATAAAATATACATTTGATTCTGTATTTGGTCTAGATTTGAGTTGAGTAAGCTAAACACATTCCTTGACCATATGTGGTTACCACAGCCCAGATTATGTCTAGTCATTCAATTCTTAAGGTGAATTTAGTTTTAAAATTCTTGGTTTCTCTTCATAAACTTGGAATTAATGATTCAGCAACCAGAGTGGGTATTTCAAGAGCATAGTGGGGGGCAAGAATAATTGACTTATGCTATCATTTACCTCTCCATAAAATACTTGTCATTTAAAAGAACCCAGAGTTCACTGTAATACTTTAAATTTGAAGTCAAATTCATGGTTAATACAAGAGAATTCCTATTTTGCAAATGAGGAAACTTGGGGCAAACAAAAGTTTGCCTTTGCTTACTCAGCTAGTAAGTTTCAGAGGACATATTTGAACTCATTTTTCTCTTGTATCAGATCCAGAAGTCTATTCACTTTGTCAGCTACCTACCTAGAATATAGGCTATTTTATATGATTAATTTACAAAATATAAAGTAGTTGAAGATTCTAAATTCAAGCATAGCCTAACACTGTGGAATATCGTAAGGAGATTTGGTTTAGGAAGTCAAGAAAGAACCAAAAAAAGAAAATATGATACGCATTACTAACAACTTTTTAAAGTATTTTGAAACAAAACCTCCTTCATTTAGCCTGTCTAGTTCCTAAAACAGGTTTCTCTTTTGGCTAACATGAACAATTGTCCAGCTGTCAAGAGAAAATCTGGTACAACTAAACCCACTAAATCTCTGCCAAGAACACAAGGTCAAAAGTAGAGGGTTGGCCTACACTGCCACTTATTTGGTTTGATACTAAATTACCCTATGATGAACAGATGGACTTAGAGGATTTAAATTCATAATCAGTGCGTTATCATGAGGAAGAGTGATCCCATTATTTGGGATCTTTTGTCAAGTCACCAGAGAAATATATTTTAACAAAGCTAAAAATTTGGAAGTTTCAATGCAATTCAACAAATTCTGCTTGATGAACTATAATAATTAATCTGCATCTACTTGAAATTCTTATCTAATCTAACAGAATGATGTCATTTCATCAGTTCTCTGAATTATTTAGGTGTATCTCCAATATGCATTAGAACATTACATTTTTCTCCTCAGTTGTGAGTTTTAGAAGCCAGTGGTATTTCAAATGATTTCATTTTAAAAATCAAGACAGATTTTTTTTATTGTCTATCGGTGAACAAATTTGTAACTGGATCCATAAAATCATAACCAAGGTAGCCACTATGTTAATCTCCACTCAAAATCATTCTTTTCCATATTTTCCAAAGGCATCAAATCTTAGTATATACTTTTATAACTTGCTGTTCCTCAAACAAGACACTATATCTCAATACTCTGAGTATTTCCAGTGGTTGTCCTCTATTTCTGGAATTCTCTTCTTCTTCATATCTGTTTACTGGTTTCTCTGGTATCTTAACAACCATTTCTAATAAATGTTTTCTTTTCTATATTATTTTAATCTTTTCTCAGATTAAATGTTGATACAATTTTTAATAATCATTTGCTGACATTTTTCAACTCATGTTTTCTCTTTTCCTCCTTCTTCCTGAGACAGCAGATAACTTGATGTAAGCTATCCACGTACTATTCTACAATATACAAGGAAAATAATCCATGAAGGGAAAAAGTGGAAAATGGCCTGCTTCAAACCGCATTCAGAGCCTTCTATGATAGTGGATAGTATTTTCCATCATGAGTCTCTTGCAGTTGTCTTGGATCCTTGCATTGTTGACAATAGTTAAGTTATTCACAGATGATTCTTGGGGAGCTTTTATTCTAACACAGGAAGTCCAAATGTATAATGGAACAGTGCCCAAGAAAAACAGTTTTTATCTGATGACTCATAGGCATCATGAATGGAGGGAGACATGTGATGATTGTAACAGTTCAATCTACAGATAGATCATATATTTATAAATTCATGTTCTCTCTTTCAATGAGGAGAACACTGCTTTAATAAAAATGTTTTCCTGTGGGTCCCTCAACATCCAAGAAAAATAAAATAATTTATGTTACATTTCAAATAATGCATTTATAGAATAAATTGACTAATGAGAAAATAAACTTTAAAATCTCATTTCTACCATTACCTTGTAGACCCATTATGACTTCATCCTACATGTTTCCTCATAGTTATATTCAGTCTGAAGGCATTCCCTACATAATGTCTTTAATTGGTTATTTGAAAATATGATGTTAGGTGAAAGAGCATATGAGTAGGGGGTCAGCTGGTTACTTAGGAACATTGCTGCGTGTGTATAAATAGGAGATTAACTGAATGGTCTTACAAAAGGCTTTTAGAATGTTAAATATAGTTTTGTTATGATGTTACAAGGTTCTGAGAAACAACGTTCAATGGGGCAATTTTGTAGGAGTATTCCTGTATGCCATTTGTATCGAGATAAGAAGGGAAAAAATAAAAATTTAGACCCCAGCCTCTTTATTGTAGAAATCCTAACAGAGTAGCTCTGTGTTCAGTATTTTTTTGGATGTACTGACACCTCACACAGATTATCATGCTGATTTTTTGCACCTAAAATTATCAGAGACTAGCAAGAAGAGAGTAGCCAGAATCATTTAAAGACTCCTTTCCCACAATGTGCCCACAAATGCCCATGATCTCAGTGTTGAATAAGGAAGAAATGTGAGAAGACTGAGGAAGTGTATCAAAGGAATGTGTTTCATCTAGAAAGTAAGGAAGGAAGCTTGTATTAGCACCCATTTGAAGCACAGTTTCAACCTCTTAAGTAGGCTATTGGAAACTGATCTAGTGATCTACTATTTGTACTCCCAATATAAGTGGGTTTCTTAAATTAGAAGTTAAAAAGCCTTGTGAGTTTGTGTTCTTCTCAAGTGAAGGGACTGTCAAAAAAAGTGTTTGCATTTTTTTGTTCATTTTGCCCTTTTCCATTTTGTCCTTTGTACATTTTGTTCATTTTGCCCTTTTCCATTTTGTCCTTTGGCACAGCATAGTGCCCATTTTTTATGAAACTGCTTATGTTTTTTTCCAGATTACATGTCTATATAATTTCAACATTTTTTTCTGAACATTTTGTTTATTATTTATCAGCAGTGGTTAAAACACTTCCCTCTCTCTCTTTTTCTCTCACATTTATAACACATGTAACATATATTATGTATGTATATATGCATACATATTTGTTTATATATATATGTATGCATCTATCTGTCTATCTACCTATCTATCTATCTATCTATCTATCTATCTATCTATCTATCTATCTACATTCCAGTTACCAGGAAGTTGAGGAAACAATGGAGAGAAGTAATAATCCATATTTAATTCTGAATTTAAAAAAACTCTTTAATAATATGGAAGTAAAGAACAATGGATGGGAGTAATTGAACATATTTTTGCATTCATAATAGCTAAAGAAGGGAATGTTGTACATCATTAAATACTTATTCTAGTATGATGGCATAAACTTTAAAAGTCCAGTGAAAAATTATTACATTCTGATAAGAAATCCCCCCAAGCTGGCCTCTTGATTTTATAGTTAAGAAGTTTCCAAGGGAGAAAATCATAGTATCCTATAATAATAAGATGAGGAGTGTTAATGGACTGTAGTGATCACCTAGTCTAATTCTCACTTGGCAGCTAAGGAAATGATGAGCCCTAAACATTAAATGACAATGGTTGTAATCATCAAATCAAGCATTTGAAGTTTGGTTTCTTAACTTCAAATTTAGCAGGATTATCGTCTCAGTGATGCCACACATGAAACCAAAATCTTTATTGAAACACACATACCATGTTTGGCAAATTATAGTACTTAGAGAGAGAGGACACCTAGCTCACCCTCCTTTTAGTGATGGGGAAACCAACACCCAGAAAGGTCACACGACTTAGCAAAGGTAACACAAAAGTAATATAGCCAGATAGTGCTAGAGATATTCAGATTCCAAATTCTGCACAATTTTGTCTCTAAAGATGTTATTTTCTTTCATGGTATTTGAGGACAAAATACAAAAGTTTATGTCAGAATATACTTTTTATGTTTTATAAAAATGATGGTCTTAAGAGAGTCAGAGGTGATTTGGATACGAAGCCCATCAGAACTCTTTTCAGTGGAGTGATCACTAGCACACATTATCTTCACCAAGTTTCAATATTTTTGCTGTTAAAATGTAGATAAGAATAGCTAGAATAACTGCATCTGAGAGTTGTTAAGGGACTTAAATGAGATGATGCCCATAAGATGTTTTAAAAAAAAACCTTAAAGTACTATGTAACTATTAAATGGTTTCTTAAAGATGTAATTATTTGGGTCTACTGTGCAGATATGTGATTTTATTGAGAGGAAAATCTACCACGACAAATCATAATAAATCAACAATTATTCTACAACTATCATCTGAGAGACTTTGGGCACTAAGAAGTTTAAAGACTTACTCATCTCAGGACCACAACATGAATTTGTGTCTTCTTACCTCTAAGACCAACCTTTTCTATTGGCTATATCAGACCTCTCCTTGTCATTCTGTTTTTACTAAATTAATCTTTAATTTGTTTTCTTTTTTTGCTGTTGTCTCTGACTTAAAAGTGAGTTAAAAAGTTGCTTTCTCCAACTTAACTTGAATGCTGACATTTTCTAGATCAATTCTAAGTATCTGACTCCCTGGCTCAAAAGTGCCTTAGCCATCTGCTACATTAAACACTGAGCAGGCTAAAAGCTCCATAGTCTATCTACACTCTAATTGTTGGCCCTGCACTCACAGACTGATCTCACCATCTGTGAGGAGATTCCTGATTTTTTTCATGACCATAGACTCCTAAAGGGAAGATAACAGAATAACACAATTCTTCAGGACAATCTCAAGTGATTCTTACCAGAAAAGGAAGGGTGAGGAAATTAAATTAAATAAATGTGCCTATATGTATAAACATATGTATAGGAACATCAAAAAGTTATATACATAGAGGGCAGCTGGGTGGCTCAGTGGACTGAGAGTCAGACCCAGAGATGGGAGATTGGAGGTTCAAATCTGGCCTCAGATACTTCCCAGCTGTGTGACCCTGGGCAAGTCACTTGACCTACATTGGCTGGTGCTTATCACTCTTCTGCCTTGGAGCCAATGCACACTATTGACTTCAAGAAGGAAGGTAAGGGTTAAAAAAAAAAAGATGGAAGGTAAGGGTTTTTTTAAAAAAAGTTATATACATAGAAATATATATAAATAAAATAAAAACACTTATGTGTATATATGTATATGTGTGTATATGTACAGACACACACACACACACACACACACACACACACACACACACACACACACATATATATNAATTAAATTAAATAAATGTGCCTATATGTATAAACATATGTATAGGAACATCAAAAAGTTATATACATAGAGGGCAGCTGGGTGGCTCAGTGGACTGAGAGTCAGACCCAGAGATGGGAGATTGGAGGTTCAAATCTGGCCTCAGATACTTCCCAGCTGTGTGACCCTGGGCAAGTCACTTGACCTACATTGGCTGGTGCTTATCACTCTTCTGCCTTGGAGCCAATGCACACTATTGACTTCAAGAAGGAAGGTAAGGGTTAAAAAAAAAAGATGGAAGGTAAGGGTTTTTTTAAAAAAAGTTATATACATAGAAATATATATAAATAAAATAAAAACACTTATGTGTATATATGTATATGTGTGTATATATACAGACACACACACACACACACACACATATATATATATATATATATATAAAACTTTTTTGATGAATTTCTTTTTAAAAGTCCATATATAAATGATGGAAAGAGTAGCACACAATCAACCATTAATGAGAAAAGGTAGCATATATTTGTAAAATATTATTAGAAAAGTTAGAATCTAGAATGAGCTAATTTTTTCTCCTTCTTCAGAGGATAATTATCATGTTGTAGTGAGGTAAGGCATTCTTATAAGAATGTAAGATTAAAAGATGACAGAGAAAACAAATCAACTCATACTTTGTTTTTGTCAGCTTTGTAAGAGGTAATGATATGCCAAGGTAAAAGGATAATCATAGCTCTAAGGGAATTTAAGCCCAATATCCCATATCTTGCTCTGAGTTCAAGTCCTTAGATCTAATCAAATTATTTTACAAGACACTAGACAAAGTTGCAGAAGCAATTATGGAAATAATGTGGAATTTTTTAGGAAACACAACAGTGGTAAGAGGAGTTAAAAGGCTAAACATTCCAAATATTAAAGGAGAATTAAAAAAAGAAACCCAAGAGAAAATATACTATAAACCTTGACATAAATTATCTGTAGTGCAGAAAATATTTTTAAGCAAGTGATATAATTACCTCCCATTCTGTTGATTCCCATCACCATTATACTTCTGTTCTCTAATTTGTTTATTTCTTCCTAGGAGCACATATTTTATATGTAAATATATATAGTTATTCTACTTCACATTTTATCTAATTTATTCTTTTTAAATTAAATATTTAATTACTTAATTATTGTCATGACAAATATACCAAGTTTTGTTGATATGTATAGAAGTGAATTACATTGCCCCATGAATAGTGTTATAGTCTATCTTGCCACATCCAAGCCAGCAATAAATTTTGTTATATCTTAATTTTTCCATTTTAATGAATGTCATGTGGAAACAATTCTTTTAATTCTTATTTGTATGATAAAAATAAATTTTAAATAATATTTCAAAAAGTTATTGATAATTGCATTTCTTTTTGCTTGGTACATTTTGTATAAACATCAGATTTGATCCGTCTTATTAGCCACATTTTTAATTATCATAATCATAACCATATCAGAGAAAGCTTTTTTGAAATTGACACTTTACTTTACATGCACTTATTCTTTGGAGCTTCACAACTACCTTTTGAGGTCCTACAAACCACAAATATTATTTCCTACATTTTACAGATGAAAAAACCAAGACTCAAATCTGGGTCATACCTAGAGAGAGTGAAGTACTCATCAAAAAACTAAAGAACTTAGGCTCACAAAATGGAGCTCTTTTTTCACTTCCACCAAATAAGATTAGGAATTTTAGAATAAAATGGTACATCCAAAATGCAAATATCTGGGTGAGAAAATGATATGTGATACAAGATTTGAATCACCTTTCTCCTGGTATGTTAAACTATGCATTTTTCCTTATCATACCATGGAGAACAAGACTTTTATTTTTATCTTGACCTAGTCCAAGTCTATATTTTACTGGAAAAGTATAATTTTTATTATATGACTACAAGATTCTCTGGTCTTTCTTAACATTCTTTTGTCTGCCACATGCTTCTATCTATCTCCAAACACAATGCAGTTTCTTTTCTGCCTTTTCAGATTCTTTTCCCTCAGCTTGCCCCTTTCAAGTGTTTTGTCTTCCATTCATTCATTGAATGGTTCATTCTCCTTCAACTCCTGGTCAATAGAGAGAAATCCCTCTGGTATTTTCACCTTTTCCTTTAGTAGTGATATTAAACTTTATTTTGCATATTCAAAGCTTTTATTTGGCACTCATAAAAATCTCTGATCAACTTTTTTTTTTTATTACTTTTCCCATAGCAGAACTTTCCATATTCTTGTGCTGACTTGATTTAAATATTTCATGAATAGCAATGTCATGATGGCAAACAAAATAAATACAGAGATAATTAAGAGTTTCATTTTTATTAGAAGGCACATTTTATTGTCCCGTTCTGCTACTGTCATAGGCAAGTAAATAAATAAACATATAGGAACTAGAGCTGACATTGGATCTGAGATCTTTTGCTCTATTTAAAAACTAATAAAAAATAATCCCAGGGAAGCATTTTAACTATGTTTTGAATGTTTGAACTTTAAAGACTTGAACCATTTACCCTTAATGGTGTATATAATAAGATATGGAGCATTAAAATAATTTTTATTCATGTCAGTTCAGGATGTAGTGCATTAATGGATTATGTTGATAATGCTCTAATGGCCCTGGATAGCTAAAGAATTATATATCATTGGTAATATATTCTAATTCTTTGCCACTTTAAAGCATATTTCTCTAAAGTATTTAGTTGGACATTACTTTTATTTCCAATTATTTCTAGGAACTGTAGGGTTCCTCTCCCCCACTTTCTACCTACTTTTCTATGTAAGCCTTTGTTCACTTCTGTTCTCTCTGGCAAGCTATCATTTTCAAATAGAACTTAGTAAAACACAATTGTAGTTGCTTCTATATGAACCTTCATATGGAAAAGTTCTTTACATTTTTCAGACTGAGTAATGTATTTATAAGGAAGATCTTATTGGCAGAAAAGGGAAATTTAATATTTTACAGCCATATAGTCCATAAAATAATGCTGTCAAAAAGTTGGGGGTTTTGCTTCAGGGTGATGCTTGAGATCATTGAAATTGTTTCACCAATTTCCCAAATGCAAACTAACTCATTCTCTTCCTCTTAAAGGATTCCATACCTAATTAATTTACATATTCATTATATATCCTAAATAAGCATCAACACACAGAGAAACAGACAGAACACTCTCTCAACTAGGGGTTTTAAGGTTCCTAACCTATTCATGTCATTCACCACTTTGACAAACTGGTGAAGTCTATGGACCTCTTCTCAGAATAATGTTCTTAAATATATAAAATAAAATGTATATAATTACAAAGTAAACCAAAGATCAGTTAAAGTGAAAGTGCCTTTTTATTTTCCTTCCCAAGGTCCTGGATTACCTGAATTATGTCCACAAATCTATAGCCTATCTATAGCTTCTAGGTTAAGAACCTTTGATATAGGAGAATTCTTCTGGGAGTACTCACTTTTATATTTTGTTATTTAGTTGTTTCATGCCTGACTTTTTGTATGACTCCATTTAGAATTTTTTTTGGCAAAGATAGTGGTTTGCCATTTCCTTTGCAGCTCAATTTATAGGTAAGGAAAATGAAGCATATAGATTTAAATAACTTTCTCAGGGTCACACAGCTAGAAAGTATCTGAGGACAGATTTGAATTCATGAAGATTACTTTGTGACTTCAGGTTTGGCACTCTATCCCTAATATATTTTTACATTGCCTTTTTTCCCTTAATTTTCTATTCCTGCAATCCTTTGAAACATGTCAGAAGTAAAATGGCTAATGGTGCTTTACAATGTTCAAAAAGTAGCCAAATTAAATGTCTAAGAAAAATATATTAATGTTACATTTTTAAAGCTAAACCTACATTCTGCTACTAGCATTATAAATTGTTTTGTTTTTTTGTTTGTTTTGTTTTCTGTTTTTTGGGGCAGGATAGAAGGGTATACCTGCGATTTCAATGGCATAAAGAGCTCTGTTTACATAGGTCAGCATGTACTCTGTAACAGTCTCAGAAAGAAATCTGAGAGCACTGAGACTTTAAACCAGGAGTGGGCAACGTATGGCTCTCGAACCATATCTGGCTCTTTTGAGGGCCAAGTATGGCTCTCGAACCATATCTGGCTCTTTTGAGGGCCAAATATGGCTCTTTCTGCAGGAGCCATAATGTCAATTTTTTTGTAGGCGCTGTTACAGGAGCGGCACTGTGAGAACTGTACAGCTCTCGTGAAATTACATTTTTAAAAATGTGGCGTTTATGGCTCTCATGGCCAAAAAGGTTGCTGACCCCTGCTTTAAACGATGAGTAAAATAGAGAGATGGTCTGGGAGTCAGGAAGACTGGTTTCGAATCCTGCCTCTAGCAAAGATTTGTTGTGCTACCTTGACCAAGTGGTAAAAAAGAAGTTACAAATATAAAAATTATCAATCCTTAGTGACATACTTTTGTTGCTTTTACATTTTAGTTCATTAGACATCATCATGGATAATTAAACCAGCTATGACATCATTTTTAGCATCTTAGTTACTTTGAAGGTATTAACAAAAGCAAAAAAAAATGGGTGTTAATAGATTATGCATAGATACAATATTTCAATTAACCCTTTGAGAAACTTTCTTCAAGAGAACCAAGTATAACAGACACTTCTATGATTGGAGGATATTGGTCACACATAGCCACTGTTCTATCTAGCTGCCCATTTCTCTATAAGTTCTCAATATATGTAATTTATCTTAGTATAAACATCAATGAAGTTGATAATTCAATTTGTAATTATCTAGGTTAATCTCTTTATTAACAACTTTGGCATTATTATGAAAAGTTCATGTGAAATTAACATGATTTCTTTTCTACCAAAGCTACTAAAAAGATATGGCATCAAAATTCTATATCTACCAAAACCTTAACCAGATTTTAGAAAAAAACATTGTGAAGTCCCTTATATTGTGGAAAATAGGGAAAGAAATGTCTCTTGCGACTATAATTAGTTGTTTTTGAAACTGGTAAAATGCTAAGACCAAAAAAGTAATAGTTCATTATTAATATAGAAATATTTCTCCAATGGAATGCTGAAAGAATTTTACTTTGGCCTGCTATTTAACATATTCTCTAAGGACTTTGATAAAGGCATAGAAGAAGTGCTTAAAAATGTGTATAGTTCATGAATCTAGAGGAATACATAAAATAATTTGATTTTACTCATGTTTAAAATATATTTGATCTAAAAAATCTGTCATATTTAAACAGGATAAAATAATATGGGACTACATGTAATATCTTATAATTCTTTTTTTATCTTGTTTACACTTGGTTTATTCTTTGATTTAACTGGTTAACTTAATGCAGAGTCTGGATAAACTTTACTCATACATTAATGAGGAAACTGAGTCCAGGAAAAAGAAGACTTTCTTTTTACCCCTAAAGGACACATCGTGGCACTCAAGTCAAGAGTATAGGTCTTTTGGCTCTCATTCAGTACTCTGCACAGTATGCTATTAGGTTAAGTGACCCCACAAAAATCTCTCCTGGGCCAGGAAAAGATGGATAGTTAGATGTTGATGTTGACATTGAAAATGTTGATGATGTTGTTGATGATGATGTTGATGATGATGTTGTTGTTTTGATGATGATGATGATATTGTTGTTGATAATGATATTGTTGATGTAAGAACCAAGGGCAGAGGGAAGAATCTTGGGGAGGGGGAGCAGAATGTTGCAAGAAAGGAGCATGAGACAAGAAAGGCAGTTGAGAGAGCAGAGGATACTGGGAAGGATTCCTAAGAACCAGGTCTTCAGTGGAAGGAACTCACGGGGTGTGAATGCAGTAGCAAGCTCTGAGCAAACTGAAAGTGAAACTGTGAATTCCCTTAACTAGAACTGAAGACCTGTTACCCTGTCCTTTGTCAGTGGACATATTCTTAAATCCAAGACTATACAACCTGTCCTTTGGGGATTTTCTAGACTCCATCTAGGAGCAGATCCCTAAAACTTCCTCTTCCTGTCCTTGCCTTACAGAGAGATCCTATACAACTGAATTATAGTTATAGCTGATAGACAAGACATAGAAATAGAGGGAAGTGCAGGAGAAGCTTTGTAGGGAATATAAAGTTTTAGTCTGATACTGCCCCCTCTTTATCTTCTTTCCAGAACGAGGCTGTAGAGGTTTGGGGGGAGAGCTTGACAGGAAAGTTAACTCACGTGGTCACACTTAAGCTTTGTACTTCTTTTATTTCTTCTCCTTCAAGTGATTACTAATAAATTTTATAAAATATAATACTTGGAGTCATTTATATTAATTTAAATCTTACATAAGTCAGGTCTTTTCTTTATGAATTCTTGGAATTCTTCTATTTTATTAAATGACCATGCTTTCCACTGCAAGAATATAGTTATTTTTGTTGGGTAGTTGATTCTTGTTTATAGACCCAGTTCCCTTGCTTTCCAGAATATCATATTCCATGCCCTCTGGTCCTTCAGTATAGATGCAGCCAGGACCTGTGTTATCCTAACTGTGGTTCCATGACATTGGAATGGTTTCTTCTTAGTAGTTTGTAGTATCTTCCTTGGTCTGTTAGTTCTTGAATTTGGCTATAACTTTCCTGGGCATTGTCAATTGATGATCTGTGGATTCTTTCAATCTCCACTTTTCCCTCTTGTTCAAGAATGTCAGGAGAGTTTTCTTGGGTGATTTCTTGTAGAATGATGTAGAATGATGTCCAAGCTTTTACTTTTGTCATGATTTTCTGGTAGTCCAATAATTCTTAAATTGTCTCTTCTGGATCTATTTCCAGGTCTGTAGTTTTGTCAGTGAGGTGTTTCATATCTTCCTCAATTTTTTGATTCTTTTGATTTTGTTTTATAGACTCTTGCCTTGTGATGTCATTTGTTTCTAGCTGTTGGATTCAAAATTTAAAGACTGAATTTCATCCCTGGCTTTTTGGTCATCCTTCTCCTTCTGGTCTGTTTTTCTTTGTAGGTCATCTTTCACTTTTTTGCCTCATTTTCAAGCTGGACAATTCTGGCTTTCAAGATCCTATTTTCTTGTTTTAGTTCATGTGCCTCTTTCCAGATAATTTATTTTGCTTTTTAAGTTCTTTTCCCAATTATCTTCAGTCTCTCTTAATTGTTTTTTTTGGTTTTATTTATCCTTTTTTGCAAAATTTTCCATGGTTACATGATTCATGTTCTTTCTATCCCCTTCCCCCCCATACATCCCACAAACCCCACTGTACCCAGTGTGTATTTCCACTGGGTTTTACATGTGTCATTGATCAAGACCTATTTCCATATTATTAATAGTTGCACTGGGGTGGTTGTTTAGAGTCTAAGTCCCAAATCATATCCCCATCAACCCATGTGTACAAGCAATAGTTTTTCTTCTGTGTTTTTACTTCCATAGTTCTTCCTCTGAATGTAAATAGCATTCTTTCTTATAATTCCCCCAGAGTTGTCCTGGATAATTACATTGCTGCTAGTAGAGAAGTCCATTACATTTGATTTTTACCACAATGTATCAGTCTCTGTGTATAATATTCTCCAGGTTCTGCTCCTTTCACTATGCATCAATTCCTGTAGGTCATAGCAGTTCACATAGAATTTCTTCAGTTCGTTATTCCTTTGAGCACAATAGTATTCCATCACTAGCACATACCACAATTGGTTCAGCCATTCCCTAATTGAAGGGCATATTCTCATTTTCCAATTTTTTGCCACTACAAAGAGTGAAGCTATAGTTTTGTACATGTCTTTTTCCGTACGATCTCTATGGGGTATAAACCCAACAGTGGTATGGCTGGGTCAAAGGGCAGACAGTTTTTTAGCTCCCTTTGGGCATAGTTCCAAATTGCCATCTATAATGGTTAGATCAATTCACAACTCCACCACCAATGCATCAATGTCCCAATTTTGCCACATCTATACCAACATTTATTATTTGCTTTTGTGGTCATGTTAGCCAATCTACAAGGTGTAAGGTCATTCCTCAGAGTCGTTTTGATTTGCATTTCTCTAATTATAAGAGGTTTATAACACTTTTTCATGTGCTTATTGATACCTTTGATTTCTTTATCTTTATTTCTTTATTTTCTTTATCTTTATCTTTATATAGTTCCTTATATATTTAAGCAATTAGAACTTTGTCAGAGGTTTTTTTTATAAATATATTTTTCCCAATTTGTTGTTATTATCAACATAACAATTCCCTTTTTTTTTTAACCCTTACCTTACATCTTGAAGTCAATAGTGTGTATTGGCCCCAAGGCAGAAGAGTGGTAAGGGCTAGGCAATGGGGGTTAAGTGACTTGCCCAGGGTCACATAGCTGGGAAGTGTCTGAGGTCAGATTTGAACCTAGCACCTCCCGTCTCTAGGCCTGGCTCTCAATCCACTGAGCTAGCCAGCTGCCCCCTGTTGATTCCCTTCTAATTTTGATTGTATTGTTGTTGTTTTTTTTTTACAAAAACTTTTTAGTTTAATGTAATCAAATTTATTTATTTTACATTTTGTAATTTTTTTCTAACTCTTGTTTGGTTTTAAAATCTTTTCTTACCCAGAGTTCTGACAAATATACTATTCTGTGTTCACCTAATTTACTTAGAGTTACTTTCTTTATATTCATGGCATTCACCCATTATGAATTTATCTTGGTGTAGGGTGTGAGATGTTGATCTAAACCTAATCTCTCCCATATTGTTTTCCTATTTTCCCAGCAATTTTTGTCAAATAGTGGATTTTTGTCCCCAAAGCTGGGCTCTTTGTGTTTATCATAGACAGTCTTGCTGAGGTCACTTTCCCCAATTCTATTACACTGATCCTCTCTTTTGTCTCTTAGCCAGTACAATATTGTTTGGATGACCACTGCTTTATGGTACAGTTTAAGATCTGGTACTGCTAGGCTACCTTCCTTCACTTTTTTTTTTCATTATTTCTCTTGATATTCTTGATCTTCTGTTCTTCCAAATGAACTTTTTTATAGTTTTTTTCTAATTCAGTAAAGAAGTTGTTTGGGGAGTTTGATAGATATGGCACTAAATAAGTAAATTAATTTGGGTAAAATGGTCTTTTTTATTATGTTAGCTCATTCTATCCATCAGCAATCAATGCTTTTCCACTTCTTTAGTTTTAATTGTTTGGAGAATGTTTGTAGTTGTGTTCATATAATTCCTGTATTTGTTTTGGTAGATAGATTCCTAAGTATTTTATATTGTCTAGAGTAATGATGGGCAAACTTTTTAAAGAGGGGGCCAAAGGAAAGGAAATGCTCATCTGTCAGTCTGTTTCTAAGGCAACTCTTTTGAAGTTTCATTGTATTGTATCGTACTCATTGTATTCATCAGATTAGGAATAATGTTGTGGGGCTGGATAGAACATTTCGTTTCAGGGGGCTGCATCTGGCTCACTGGTTGTAGTTTTCCCATCACTGCTCTAGTGTGATTTTTAATGGCATTTCTCTTTCTAACTCTTGCTGCTGAGATGTGTTGCAAATATAAAGAAAAGATGATGATTTATGTGCATCTATTTTGTATCCTGCAAGTTTACTAATGTTGTTGATTATTTCTACTAGCTTTTTAGTTGATTCTCTAGGATTTTTTAAGTAGACCATCACATCATCTGCAAAGAGGGATAGCTTGGTCTCCTCATTGCCTATTTTAATACCTTCAATTTCTTTTTCTTCTCTAATTGCTACTGATAGTGTTTCTAGTACAATCTTATATAATAGAGAGATAATGGGCATCCTTGTTTCACTCCTGATCTTACTGGGAATGCTTCTAATTTATCCCCATTGCTGATGATACTTATTGATGGTTTAAGATATATTGTTTGTTATTTTTTGGAAAGGCCCTTCTATTCCTACACTTTCTAGTGTTTTCAATAGGAATGGGTGTTGTATTGTGTCAAAGGCTTTTTCTGAATTTATTGAGATAATCATGTGATTTTTGTTTTTTTTGCTTGTTGATATGGTCAATTATGTGGAGGTCTCCCTTTTCATCTTTGATACTGTTAATTTGGTTTCCTTCTTTCCTTTCCTTTTATTAGATTGACCAGTACTTTGTCAATTTAATTTGTTTTTTCAAAATACTAGCTTCAGGTCTTGTTTATGAATTCAATAGTTCTTTTACTTTTGATTAATTACTCCTTTAATTTTTATGATCTCTAATTTAGTTTTCATCTGGGGATTTTTAATTTTTTCACTTTCTAGTTTTTTTAATTTTCATGTCCAATTCATTGATCTTTTAATTATTTTTTGAATTGTGTATTGAATTCTTCCAAAGCCTAGGTCCAATTTGCAGGAGTTTCTGCATTTTTTCTTGGTGTTCCTTGGTCCTCATCTGTTCCATTTGTTCTTTGTTTATTACCTGTTTAGAAGCTGTGGATTGTAATTTCTTTTTTCTTTTTCCATTGTTTATGCATTTTTTTCTTCTTTTCCCCTGTCTGTGGCTGTAATCTTACTCCTTTGATTATTTGCTGGATCTGTGGGTTTGGGCTATTCTGTGTTGAAAGGGCTTCTTCTCTGCTCTGCTGATTGATTAGATTAGGCTGATGGAGTATTAATGAGCCCTGAGGTCAGATCTTGCCCAGCTGCCAGCAGAAGCTGAAGGTATAGAGGATGAAGGGAGCTATGCTTTCTGACCTGTTATCAAGGTTTTTTGTTGTAGTTGCATTTGCCCTGGGATCCAAGTCAGCAGCTCTTAACACAGTTCCTGGGGAAAGGATGTTCCAGATTGAGCTTCCCTGCCCTCTGAAGGCTTCTTATTTGCCCTATTGATAGACTTGATTAACTCTGGGCAGAACAGATCTGCAAAGGTGGTTTTGCCCTGAGGCTAAAACATAGAGAAGCAGAGACCTAAGTTGGAGAGTAGTAGCTGAGACTAGGCTGCCTTCCCCTATGTGCCTCTCTTCCAGCTTCCTCTGTGCTTCCTGAGGACAGAGCCCTGAGCCTGGCACAGCTGTGGCAGCAAGGCATTTCTTCCAGGCTGGAGTCCTAATCCCAAGATTCCAGAGACCACTGGAGACTCAGCACAGCAGGTGAGGAAAGGGTCCTGGGACCTTCCTTCTTCCTTTTCCTTAAACCTGAGAATTCAGCCTTCTTTGTGTACCTTTTAAGTTGAATTGAGCAAGAGGATGCCCCCAGCATAATTCTTTTTGCAAGAAGAAGATAAAGGAGATATGATTGGACAGAAGTTCATCTAAAAGGATCTGGAGGCTTTAGTAGACTACAAGACAGTAAATGTCATAAGTAAGAAAGCAAATATGATAATCTACATAAGACTATTTTATCCAGCATTTGGAAGGTAAAAGTTCTAAAGAACCCTGCCCTGGTCAGAGTATGTCAAATAATCAGTAAAGAGTTATTAAGCATCTACTATGTGTCAGGCACTGTGATGTGCATTCAAATACAAAAGTGTCCTCAAGGTACATACATTTTACTGTGTGGATGCAATTAATAAGATATAACGGTAGCCAGGGAAAGTACCTTTCATCTAGGCAGTTATGAGGATTGTAAGATGTACAAGAGGGCAAGAGATTTCTATGTCTTTTCTATAAAGCAAATGGTAATCCTGATCTGATTTTTTTTTCCAGAACCAAAATCAGAAAGAAATGGTGAGGGTTTGGGGCTGTGGGGTAGGGAATTATGCATGATAGAAGAGCTGAAGACAAGATTTCTATGTTATTGAAGCTCCTGGTATCCTGGTGGATGACTAGACCAGATGAATTTCTGTCTTGGGATACTGGTTCTGTTAGATGTAGAAGATTGAATTGAGGATTTAATTACCCTCTAATCTAGGCACTCCACCTTAGACTGAGTCCAGAATTCATGTAAATCAACTCCCCAGTGTTTGGGGAAATGTTATTGTTGCTCAATATTGTGTTCAGTACTGGCTGCCACATTGTGGGAAGTACATTAATAATCATGAAAACATACAGATGAAAAAAAAAGAGGATTGTTCCTCATTTGTCATATGAGGATTAGTTTATAGCACTGAGTGTGTTTATTATGGGAAGAAGAAGACAAGGCTTGCCTAAGGGAAGGAAAAAGATAACAAGATGAAGTAGAAGGATTTGGATATTTCCTTTTCAGTCCATGAATGAAGAACTAAGAACAATGGGAAGTTATAAAGGAAAAATTTGAGGTTGAGATAAGAAATATTTATTGGGCTCCAAATCATTATTAATTAGAGAAATGCAAATGAAAACAACTCTGAGGCATGACCTCATACCTATAAGCTTGGTTTATAAAAATGGATAATGATTAATATTGGAGATATGGAAAAATTGGGTTATTAATGCACTGTTGGTGGAGTTGAGAAATCATACAACCATTCTGAAGAACAACTTGGAACTACACCCAAAGAGCCATGAATTGTGCATACCATTTGAACCAGTAATACCACTATTAGATCTGTATTCCAAAGAGATCAAAGAAAGGAGAAAAAGACCTACTTGAAAAAAAAATATTTGTGGCAGCTATTTTGAAGTGGTAGGGAACTCAAAACTGATGAATGGCCATCAGTTGGGGAATAATTGAACAAGTTATAGTATATGAATAAAAACAATACTGTTGTCCCAAAAGATATTATCAAAAAGATAATCAAACAAAAACCTTGAAAAATACATATGAAGTGTCCCAAAGAGAAGTGAGCAAAATCAGAAAAACATTGTAACTGTAATAATAATTAAATATAATGATCAACTATGATTAATTTGACTATTATCAGCAATGCAAGGATCAAATACAACTCCAAAGGACTTAGGACAACAAAGGTTATTCACTGCTATTAAAGGAACTGGTGAAATATGAATGCAGACTGAAATTTGCCTTTCTTCACTTCATTTCCTCCATGTATTTTTCTCTGGTGTCAGTGATTTGTGTCTTCTTTGAGAATATGAGGAACTTGGAAATATGTATTGTATAGTAGCACATGTACACCCTGTCATCTTGGCGGGGAGGAAGAGAATATGGATTGAAACATTTCAGAAACTGATTATTGAAATTATATCAACATGTAATCTGGAAAAAATAAAAAAATTAGTTATAAAAAGAAACATTTGTCAACAATTAGAATGTTCTAAAAATGAATTGTGTAATGCAGGATTCATGCAAGATCTCTTGCATTTGCAAAATTACCCTAGGCAATCCTGGCAGTTAGGGGAATGGATACAATGGATAGCCTTAGAAGGCAGTGGGTTTGTACATGAGCTCTTTGAACAAATGTTGGATAATCACTATATCAGAATATGTTATACAGGACTTTCTTGCTTGGGATTGGTCGGATTACCTTTTGTCCTCCCAACCATGTGAATCTGTGAATTATACTATGATTAATGAAAATCTTGAAATGAAAATCAAGATTCTTTAATATTCTCTTTAGTAGTATACTCATGGAAACATGGGCTAAAGAATTCTTTTTGGTTTTTATCCTATGGAACTTTTGAAGATAATCTTTGAAGTGCAAATAGCCCAACCATAATTCCATCATGAGTTTATTACCATTTGATTTTCTAGGATGCAGGAAAAAGCGATAGATTGACAGCAAGTGCCCCTGTTCAACTGTTCTTATTGAACTCCTCTTAAATAATTCAATTTAACTTCATTCTTAAGCTTATCTATTCACTTTTTAAAACCAGTGCTATAGGATAGAAAGCTAAAGATGTAGGTTTCATATTTTATGTAATAAATAATCCCATTATCCACATTTCTTTATGTTTTCCCTTAAAAGCCTGGCACAGTCAAATAAATAAAATATGTATAACCTAGCCCTTATAATGGTGATGAACATCTCTCAACTTATAAATATATTAATTTGAATTTGAATCTGTTTAGGTGTTGGGAATTTTCTACAGTTGACACAGGGTAGGATAAAGGCAGAATGATACAGCCTTGGTCCAAAACATGTTGGAAGCAGGAAGTTAGAGATAAAAGAAAGCAGGAACTAAAATTTTGGAATAGATGTGTGAAGTAGGAATTCTAAGCAGTCCTATAACTGCTTGATTTCATCATTAGATGAAGTAGATATTTTTCATAATAATTTGAATAGTTTCATTTGAGTTACTTTTGCTTTGATTATAAGGGCTACAGTAATCATCAGCAAGATACTCCTATACCGAAAAGAAACTTCACGGTGCATTCACGAATGAATATAGGAAAGGCAGTGGATATGTTGAGTTCATGATATTAAGCACAATATCTCTTAAAGGGAGTTCACTGGATTCATAGGATAAGTCAGCCTGAGAGTTTTCAGCACTGTCCTGAGATTTAGAAGTGAGACCATTCATGCTGTAAGGCATATATGGACAGTCTTCCAAATGGTACTTCTGCTAGGGCATACGAATAATGGCCTCAAAGCTTTTGCTTTGGCAGAAAGTGTTGGGTTCCTGGGGTGTGACACTATTTTATGTCTTAGCTACCATAAGGATGGTTACATCAATAAAGATTCCCTTCAGCCATATTGTCAAATCAATTAAATCCAGCCATCTGCCATGGCTCTGTAGATAGAACCAAATGAAACTTTAGCATGGAATTATTCAGAGTGTTGAATTAATCATTTTTCCCTTCTTACATTTCTAATAACATCTTACTTTAATGTCTCATCATAGTTTAGAGGTGAATGGGGTTTCTCAAACTATTCCAATGTAATACAATCTTTGGAAGTCGCTTCCAGTTTGGAAAGGATTTGAGGACAGGTTCAATGATGAATTACATCTCTACTACCTAAAGACCATCTTAGCTAAGTTTGTAGGGTTTTATCACTAGGAAAGATTAAGGGTAATTTATTTTTGTGCCAAAGAGACATCTTTCTTTTAAGCCTGAGTGTTCCTATCTTTTGCAAATTCATTTTACTGATGCAGGCATCTATATTTTCTGTGATTTATAGATTTATAGTTACCAAAAGCACTGAAAGGAAATAAAAAGGACACTTACCAGGATTAGAGTTTTGAAATATTCCATTACTAACCAGTAGTGGTTCACTATGCCTAAGGCAACCTCAAGACTCCCCATTCCTACAAAGGGCAGCTTATTGATGACATAGTATAAACACCTGATAAACTTAGTTTTGTTGTAGCTCAAAACTCCTGAGCTCAAGCGATACACCAGCCTCATCTTCCCTAGTAGTTTGAATTGCAAGTGTGTACCACCACTTGCAGCCAAGTCCTCTAAAAGACTGCCTATTAAGTTGCTTTGCATCAGTGAAAGAGGTACCTACAATAACATTATGGGTACTTTTTCATTTTTAACAAATTTTTTTCTATTCCCAAATACTTTCCTTATCCTCAACTCCTGCCTCATACATTAAGTCAAGAAATATGATACACATTATGCATGCAGTCATGCAAAACATATTTCCAGATTATTTATGTTACAAAAAAAGCAAGAAACGACAAAGTGGAAGAAAATATGCTTCAGTCCACAATCATTGTTCATCAGTTCCATCTGCAGGTGGATAGCATTTTTCATCATGAATCTTGTATTTGTCTTGGATCATTGTATTGATCATACTATTTAAGTCTTTCACATTGATCATCCTTACAATATTGTTACTTTGTATAATTTTCTCCTAGTTTTGTTCACTTCACTTTGCATACACTTATACAAAGATTACTTGATTTTTCTGAATTTACTCCCTTCATGATTTCTTATAACATAATAGGATTCCATGACATCCACATATCACAAATTGTTTAGCTATTCTACAATTGATGAATGTCCCATGAATTTCCAATTCTATGATGCTACAAAAAGAGTTGCTATAAATATTTTTGTAATGGTCCTTTTCCTTTGATGTCTATGAGGTCCAGATCTAATAACATTAAAGTTGGATATACAGTTTTATTGTCCCTTGGGCATAGTTTCAAATTGTTCTCCAGTATGGTTGGTAGGTCCTTAGGATGTGAATCAGCATTTCTTATGATATCTGGATAAGGATAATAGTCAATTAATTAAAAAAAGCAATTTATTGTCTATTATATGTGGGGCACTAGACTGGGACTAAAAGAAAAAAACAAAAAATAAAGTTTCTGCTATCATAGAGCTTATACTCTAATGTATGCAACATATATATGGATAATTAAATGCAAATTAAATACAATAATGCAAAGAAATTTCCAAAGTGAAATATTATGAATATTTGGGAGAGATAGATTAGGAAAAGTCTTGTGTAGGAGGTAATACTGTACTGAAAGAAATTATGAGAGAAGGGTAGAGACCTAAAGCGTTCCAAAAATGATCATTACTAGTATATAAAAGGAAGATGTGAAAGCTTTTAAATAGAGACCTACAAGGCCAATTTGATTAGAACAAAAACTGCATGAAGGAGAGAAACATGTTAAAAGATGAAAAATGTAATGGAAATCATACTGTGAAGGACTTTAAATGTCTAGGTGGATAATTTATATTTTATCATAGAAGCAAGAGGACCACTGAAACTTCTTAAAAAGAATTATCATGTGGTCAAATATTAATTTTAGAAGTATCAATTGGAAAGCTATGTATGGGATAGACTAGGGAACAACTACATTGCTTTCATAACAGCCCAATAAATAGACTATGAGAAACTAAAATGGGCTAGTGATTGAAAATGGAAAGGAGGGAGCAGAAAGAGTTAATTTAAAAAGTTAAATTCAAAAAGATAATATCTTGCTGATTTATTAAGTATGGGAGTTGGGGAAGAAGGAATGATGAGGCATGAATCTGAGGTTGCAAACCATGGTGGCTAAAAAGATGACAGTGCTTTCCAGGGAAATAGGCAAGTTTGAAGGAGATATGGTTCATGGAGGAAATTTGAATATGTTTCATTTCAGAAGTTTATATCATAGTAGAGATGTTCACTAGTAAGTTGGTATTCATATTAACCTGGATTTAAAAAATAGAACTGGTAATCTGTTATAAAAATAGTAATTTGATATTGTGGAGCTGGAAATTAGAATGGATGAGATGGTTATATAAAACTGGGAATCCCAAGAATAGAGATAAAAATTGAACTCATAGAAATTAATGAGATCACCACAGGACAGAGTATGCAGAGATAAAGGAAGGTCAAGGATAGAAATTTTGGGAAATATCACAATATAGTAGATAAGACAATAATATTTATCTAACAAAAATAATTATAATTATCTATTAAAGAAGAAATAGTAAAGTAGGTAACAGAACAAAGTGAATGTTGTTATGACTGCCAAAGAAGGAGAAACTGACAGGTGTAGTGGACAGTGCCAAAAGCTGCAGAAAGATAAAGTAGAATAAAGACTGAGAAAAGACAAAGATAATCAATATACATTGTCTGGCTACTTTAAAATATTTTTCTCTGAATCAACGCATCAGTAATTTTAAATTGATCATTTTTTAAATTATTTTTTAAATTTTTTAAATTTTATGTTTTTAAATAATTTTTAAATTAATCTAATTAAGTCAAAAGACATGCTTATTAAGTGCTCACTTAACATATTTCAGTTTCTATTCTAAGTAATGAGAATAAAAATCATAAACTTGTATCTAAAAAGATATTTATATTGTTTCCAGATGCCTTTTCTCTCACCAACACTTAAGTGTCTTCAGTAATTCCCTTTGACCTCAGCAAGCAAGTCAAGACTCCAAGGCCTTGACTTCAGAATACCTATACTTGGGTGATCCTACTCATGAGACATGCCGAAAGAATTAAGATAAAAAGAAAATAAGCAGAACAAATTTAAAAATTAGAAGTGACCTGTAACTGTAAGGAATATGGCTGTATTTGAATATACCAGCCAATATACCTGAATCATGTATTTGAACGAGGGACAAACCCCCATTCCAAGGTCAGGACTTTCTCCACTGGACCATCTAGTGCCACATGCATAGGGTTACATGTGTGTAATAAGTTACATTAAGTCCAAGTGCTTTTCTCTAATCAACCTCTTCAGTTATTTTGGCATCTGGAAGCAGTTTCAAATTTTAAACCACATTTCTAAAAAATTTAAAAGACCATCTTATATTTTTCTATCTAGCTTTATCTATACCTGAATCTATCTGTATCTGTTTTTTTTTTTCTCTCTCTCCCTACATCTACCTATCTTTCCGAGTCCATAACGATTCAATTATAATTTAATCCTTAGGAAAATGTAAATAACTGAAGAAGTGTTGAATACTCATGGCTAGGTCTCAGTGATAAAAAATGATAATACTATCAAAGTTATTCTATACTTTTAATGCTATACCAAATTACTATGGGAATATTTTATAGAATTTGATAAAAGAATAACAAAATTCATTTGAGCAAAGCAAAACATGTATAATATCTAGGGAAAGTATAAAAAGAGGTAGGCATGATGGATGAATATTAATTTCAGAATTTAAATTATATTATAAAGCATTAGTTGTCAAAAAAAACTCCCAGGATAGGTTAAAGAAAACAGAGTGAAATCAATGGGGCCATGAATGTTGTAAGAAATTTTTTTAAATTTACTTATTTGTTTATTTTCCCTATGATTACATGATTCATGCTATCTCCCTCCCCTTTTCTCTCCCCACTCCTGAAGCTGACAAGCAATTCCACTGGGTTATACATGTATTATCATTCAAAACCTGTTTCCATATTTTTCATTTTTGAAATAGAGTAATCTAGTAAGACCTTTTTAATTAAGTTGTTTACATACACAGAGTTCCACAAAAATATTTTCCTGGGGCCCTAAATACTATAGGTGTGACACTGAGTATACTCATTGACATCTGTGGATGGATATAATGACATACAGAACCTCAAAGATATTTTTATAGTATAGAAATGCTAAACTACATTTATGGAAAATATTATGAAGTAAGAGTCTTTGAAGATCAACATAGGTAATACACATGCATAATTCAAATAGATTAGATTTGCCTATTCTTAAAAATAATGTCTATAATTCTAGCTTTTCAATATATATGAAAGTTATAACATAGGAAGTAAATAGTTAATATTTGTGGCAACAACCAAAAATAAAATGGTTGTTAACAGATTTGCTATATTACTTTTTTCCCTTTTACTTGGATTGCTTCAAGAAGAATAAAGGTATCTCTTTGTTTGATTACTTTCCTTTCAACTGTGTGCTAATTTAGAAAAAAAATATTCAATGGCAAATGAAATTTTAATGCTTTGATGCTGAGACATTTTAATTATCATATAATGTAAACCCATCTTTAAAATCGGGCTCATTTTGAATTCTTCAAGTATGTAAAAACATAAGGATAATTTGCCAAAAACCAGATCTATGAAATAATTATTCCTTTGTCAAAAATAGTGAAGTGCCATTTACTTGAAACAGCACTTCCTAATTGTTTAATATATACTGCATAATGGCAACAATTTCTAAATCATTTCAAAATGGAATGTCTATAAACAATTATCAAATTAATAGAAGAGAATTAGGGATGGAATGCTTTTACATAAATCATACTTAATTATACATGAACATCCATTAACTACATTTGAATAGACAGTTGGACAACTAATTATGTTGAAAATGTACTAGCAACATAAAGCATGGGTTCACATACCCAGACTCATTATAGAAGTGTCCTTTCTATAATTCAACTATAATAGCATATGTAGAAAAAATGAATTTGTGGATATATATGTTTGTATATGTATAGATATACATGTATATTACATTTTTATTTAACTTCTTCCATTAACATTTCAAGGCAATCATATAGTCAAGGCAAAATAGTTAGCCATTTCAAATTTAATCTATTTAGACATCCTCACTTCACGCATCTCTACTCCAGCAAAACTCCCTCCATTTCATGTCTTCCCTATCCCTATCTATAGTTGTCCAGACTCTGGAAATAAAAATAACCTTGAAGTTTCACTACATGATCTGCAAATTGACAAAAAAGAAACATAAAAGTCAATAGTCAATGATGCAGGGGTTGTCGAAGGATGGGCACATTTAATATATTATTGGAGGACCTGTGAAATGGTATGACAATTTTGGGCAAAATTTGTAATTATGCAAATAAAGTGACTAAAATTTCCATATCCTTTGAAACAGAGATTCCATTACTGGGCATATATCCAAAAGAAACCATGAATAAGAAAAAAAAATTCCCTTTGCTTTAAAATATTTATAACAGCATTTTTTTAGGCGGAATAGATAAGACTTAGAAGCAATGCGGATGTCCATTAATTTGGAAATGTAAAAAGAAATTGTAACTCATGAGTATAATGTAATGTTATTGTGCTGTAAGATATTACGTTTATGATGAATACGGAGAACCATGGAATGATCAATTTGAAATGATGCTAAGTGAAGTAAGTAGAACCAAGAAAACAACACACACAGAAGCCACAACAATGTAACTGAAAATAACTGCACCACAAAAAATTCAAAATGATTATAACAAAATTGTAAAGGTTAAATGGGAGTCAAATGTATATGAAAATATACCTACCATAGGCTTCTTCATCAAGGTAGGAGGTATGCAGTTTTTACATATTACAATCATTTTTGTACATTTTCAATGTATCATTATTCTCTAAAAGTACCATTAACCATATGGCGTGACTTTTTTGGAAAAGGAGTTAGGGATATTTGAGATAACTGGTGATGCAAGAAACAGAAAATCTATTAAAACATTGTATTTATAGATATTGTATATGTAGAATTGAATCAAAGATGACTCAGCTCTCTCTATACCTCATACCTGGTTACCATGAAGTCTTATGCATTCTACTTTTAATCTTCCACTTTTCTATTTAATCTGCTATTCTAGACCCTCATCATTTTTCTCTTATGTAACTGTGAAAATTCCTAGTTAATTTCTCTACATGTTCTATATCATTGCTAGGCAATTCTTCCTTAAGTATACATTTTCATTGCATCCTTATGTACACAAATACCTTTAACTGAATCACTATTTCCTACCATGTCATCTTTAGTTCTTTGTTATTTAGAAGGTTCTTATCAATTTGAATATTGTGTGTGCCATAGTTTTCTGAAATGTAAAAAAAAAATGTGTGTATAGGGAGGAATTGGTTCTAATATTCATCTTGTCTATGTCCTATGACAATCTAGTCCCATTCTAACCTACCAATTTAAATGTATTATTTACAGAGCATAGTCCAGATGTACATTGAAACATACCATTCTTCACTTTATTTCCTCTATGATTTTTTTCTAGTGTAAGCAATATGTATTTTGTTTTACAATGTGATGAACAGGGAAAGATGTATTATAAAAAATAAGTATAATCTAATTCATACATATACAAACAGCACAATCTAATATCACCTGCTTTCTTGGGAATGGGAACATGTTAGAAGGGAGGGAAAAATAATGAGATATAACATACATTTTGGGGACATTGAATGAGAATTTGTTTCCCTTAGATAAGCATATTGAAATAGTTTTGTTTTTTTTTAAAGAAGAGATAGATCCTTTAGAGCTGCCATGATCAATGAAAATTATATGAAATAGGTAATATCTGAACGAAACCTTGGAGGAAGGGAATGATGCCAATAGATAGAGATGGTAAGGGAAAAAAGGAGAGAATGGAACAAACATTTATTAATCACCTCTATGTGCGCTATTTTTCCAAACTTATTAGGATGATGGCTGACATTCAACTTCCTTAAGATATTAGTAGATTTGGCATAAGTAGGAACTGGCATTCTATAGTGATAAGAACCACTTAGTGCTTAGTTGGCTACATCATCTGAACTTTTAGTTAACTATCTTACCATCTATGATGGTCAAAACATTCATTAATAATACTTAGCTTCTGGTCAAATATCATTACCATGGTGGCCCTTCAATGTTGTTGGTAATGGACCTTGGTTTGGCACCCACAATAAAAATCCACTTGATGTTTGGAATGGATAATCTCTTGAGGAAAAAAAAATAGGGGCTAGTGTAGGTGATATTATTACTTTTGTTTTTAATGTATTGTGTCTTTTTCTATTTTTTATAGATAGTGGCTATTTAAAACAATATAGTAGATATTTTGCTATATGTTTTCATTTGTTTTAACATTAGAAATGGTTAAAATAACTAATGTATACAGAAGACTTCTATATTTGCATACACAATAATAGATAGATAGTTTTATATTACATATCCAAATCTGAACATTAATTTGCCATTATAAGTAATACATTGTGACATTGTTGAAAGTTATTCTATGGCTCTGTGGTTTTTCATCATCTTAAAGTTTCCCCAAATAAGTGAGTATTTTGTAGTGACTGGAGAGAGTTGGTTGCAGGTTGCAGTTGACAGATCACATTTTTCACAATTATCTGGTGAAATTCCTTTCCTCTGTATATCTAACTGAAGTGATAAATAGGCTAGTGTCCACAAGGGCATAACCATAGATCTGACCTTATATCTTCTCTTTGCTATTTAATTTTTTTTTCATTATCATTAAGCAAACTAGTTCTATAATAATGTGATGAAAGACATTATGTATGTATATGTACATATGTGTGTCCACACACATATACATATATACATACATATATGTATATATATTATATATGTACTAATCCTCAATAACAGTAAATACATAAGCATACATAGGACATGGTTTCTATTCTCGAGTATTTATGTTATAAAATAGGTTTTTCTTTAATTACACAAATGACTATAAAACAACTATCAGAAATATATGAGTGGAAAAGACAAGGAAATAAATGTTAGATTAGAAATAGGATTTCTTTCTAGAGGATTTTTAAATGATCCATGGAAGGAAATGGTATTAGAACTGTACCGTGATCAATTAAAATTACTGTATTGTCCTATTCATCTCAGAAAGTTCTGAGGAAGATCATTCAAATCCAAATGAATGCTTTCTTCAAGTGTGTTCAAGATATAGTTCTATTTGAAATGATTCCAGAGATTTCTATATGGAATAAGTTTTCCAGATTCAATCCCAGGATGTACTAGAATTGATTAAAAATCTTGAGGAGGAATACAGAACAGGTACTTAATTTTTTTTAAAGAAACTGTTGATTAAATCAGAATGTTTTGACTTTTACTCAGTGATTTTCCAAAAATCACTATCTCTGGTATTGAACCAAAATTGAACATTTCATTTTTTTAACCCCAGGATAAGCTGCTCACCAAGTGCTTGGCTATTCAGTAAGGTGTTGTATTCATCTGTTAGGTTAAGCACTTCCCCAACCAAGTGGGCACTCTGGTAATGTCAAGCTTGCTATAGCACTCAGAGAGTGACTAAATTACATCTCTATGCTATGTCGGATTTGCAAAATCTGGTCTAATGCAAGAAAACCACAGACTAAGAATCCTTGGTCTAATGGTAAATATATTCATATTAACTCTGCAACTCTCCTCTGGGATCCATTGAAATTTCCTCTCTGATTTTCAATAAAACCAGGTGAGGCCCTGCCTTGCGAGCTGGAGATTGGGATATTTCAGGAATGAAATCAGGCAGGATAGAAAGCATAGGTTTGAGGATACATGAATAAACCTAAAAGACAAATTGGATCCAATGAGGAAAAGCACCATAAAAAGACACACTTATGAATTTGCCTGTGATCTCAAAATTAGCAGCTCAAAAAGTATTGTCTAGCTATAACCAAAATAAGACATCTCCTGAAAGCTTCCTTCATAATAATCCTTGAGCTTTTTATTATTTTGCTGATCAAAGAAGCTTCTATAATGTCATGACCAAATGACTGAGACTCTCTTTTACCTTAATTCCTGTAAACCCTCAAGCTATTGTCAATATTCCTCAGTTGCTTGGGTTTGTGTAAATGCTTTGAAATATTTTGGTTACATTCTTTTCATGCACGATTTTCTGTGATAAAGTTACATCCCTAGAATGATGTATGCTTAAACTATATATTATATAAAAACGTTTCTCTTTGTCATAATAAATGGTAGACCTAGTCACAATCTCTGTGTGCTTTGTGTTTACTCGCTCGGTCCTTCTCAAGCATGCTGGCCCCTATTTTTACTTTTTTTTCCTGCTTATCTCACTCTTTCTCTTTAGGAGCTGGTCTCCTTAGTAAGTTGATTCTCTCTCTCCACAGCTGTAATGCCCCTCAGATCCTGTCATTCATCATCTATCACCCTAACACATAGGTTCATTTTTTTCATATACCTATGTATGGCCTTGATTTCTTCTTCTGAAAGATGTCTATCCATATCGTTTGCTTATTTATCACTTGGCGGGGGGTTGGGGGGAGGTTCTTATTCACATAAATTTGACACAGTTCTCTATATATTTTAGATATCAGACTTTTATCCAAGAGACTATCTATGAAATTTTCCCTTGAATTTTCTGTTTTCCACTTATTGGATTTGTACAAAACCTTTATACATCTCACAATCATCTTAATCTCTTCTTTACTCATAAATTCATTTCCAGTCCATAAGTCTAGTACTTTACCTGTTCTTTTTAATTCACTTATATTTCCTTTTATGTCTAGACCATGAATCCATTTTAATTTTTTCCTAATGAAAATTGTAAGATATTGGTCTATGTCTAATTTCTACCAAACTATTTTCCAGATGTCCTAGAAATTTTTACCAAATAATGATTCCTTATCCCAATAACCTAGATTTATACTTTTGTCAAATTTGAGGTTACTATAATCTTTTATTAGTTTGTTGCATGAATATTCTACTCCACCAATCTACTTTTCTATTTCTTAGCTGGTACCTGATAGTTTTGATAATTATTGCTCTATACCAGTAGTTCCCAAACTTTTTTGGCCTACCACCCCGTTTCCAGAAAAAATATTACTTAGCACTCCCTGGAAATTATGAAACTATTTATTGAACTCAGAATAGAATGTAATACAAAAAAGTGTGGCCATCACTGCTCTCCTGGATCGCTGCAGCACCCACCAGGGGGTGGTAGCGCCCATTTTGGGAATCACTGCTATATACAGTACTGCTATGTCTATATCACTACTTATTAGGGAAATGCAAACCAAAATAATTCATATTCAACATATTAGCTAAAATAACAATGGGGCAATATTACAAAAATTGAAGGGAATGTGGAAAAATGGGGACACTAATATGGTGGTGGGGAAATGTTGAACCAATTCAACCATCTTGGAGAGTAAGTTTGAACTATACTCAGATAATTATAACACTGTGTATGCCCAAGACCTAGCAATGGGTCTGTTTCCCAAGATCTGGCAAAAAGGAGATGAATTTATATGTTCCAAAACATTTATAGTAGCTCTCTTTGTGGTGACAAAGAACTGAGAATCAATGGTATGTCCATCATTTAGGGAATGACTAAGCAAATTGTGGTAAATGATTGTGATGGAGTACTACCAAACTGTAAGAAACTATGAACAGATTAATTTTAAAAACTTGGAAAGGACTACATGAAATAATGAAGAATGAAATAAGTAGAACCAAGAAAACATTATATACAGCTTCAAATATAATATCTGAAGAATAACTTGTGAATGCTTACCCCCAGAGAAGGAACTGAAAAATGAAAACATGAAAGACATAATCTTTTTCTCTTTCTTTCTTTTGCTTCTTTCTTTCTTTTGCTTCTTTCTTTCTTTTGCTTCTCTCTCTCTCTCTCTCTCTCTCTCTCTCTCTCTCTCTCTCTCTCTCTCTCTCTCTCTGTCTCTCTCTCTCTCTCTGCTGCCTTGTATGGGAGGTGAGAGAGGATCTAAAATACCCAGAAATAAACTCTTAACAAAATAAAAAATGAATAAATAAAAAGGAGAACACAGGTTCCTGTGTTGGGGGCATCTGCATAATCCACCTTTGATATTCAATATATGAAAGACTCTTTTTAGGAACTGAAGAAGGGAGCATGTTGAAGGAAGGTGATGAGGCCATTGGTACTTTATTTTATGTGTTATTGGTCTGGTGGTAGAGCATTAGGGAGCAGTACTGGTTAAGAGACCTGAAGTTTTGTCCTGGCTCTGACAGTTTAATGTAAGACTTGCTGTATAGCCTTCATTTTGCCTTTAAATTGAGGAATTGTTCTATATATTCTCTAATTTTCTTTTCAGTTCTTACCTTCTATAGGGTCTGTGGAATGGGGACTCCTGAGTTCCATACTGGATTTTCCCATTATTTTCAGTGGGTTTAAGGGATTACAGTTCTCTTTTTCCCTCCCTCTTTATATAGTTTGGAAGAATGGTTTCTGCATGTTTATGTCAGCTCCCTCCCTTCTTCTTATCCACCTTAAGTCATTTTTGTCTTCCCCTTTCTTTCTTGGTGACCTCACCAGTTCTCAAATGTTTAATATTTATCTCTAGGCAGATGACTCCCACATCTATATATCTAGCCCTAACCTCTCTCCTAAATTCCAGTTTTATCACCAACTGCACGGTGGTATTTCCAGCTGATGTGAAATCTATATGTGCTCTCCTCCCACTTAGAATTTAAGCTCCTTGATGGTAGAACCTGCCTTCCTTTTTATTTCTATCCCCAGTATTCAGCACAATGCTTTAGACAAGTGCTTAAAAAATGTTTCATTCCTTTGTTTGTTTCCCATAGATATCTCCTCCAAAGGGGAACTCAGTTCCTTCTGCCTTTACCCTCTGCCTTTCTCCCAACTCCTCCTCTCACTCTGTCTTCTCTATTTCTGTTGAAGTCACCATTCATTCTAATAGCATTTATTAAGCATCTGTTCTGTATGTTTTGGAGGATTAGCTAGGTGTGGTAAGAGATAAAGGTCTAGAGTCAGAAAGCCTCATCTTCCTGAATTCATGGCTGTGTGACCCTGGGCAAGTTGCTTAATCCTGTTTACTTTAGTTCTTCATCACTATTAAATAAATGAGAGGGCAGTTGGGTAGTTCAGTGGATTGAGAGTCAGGCCTAGAGACTGGTGGTTCTAGGTTCAAATCCAGCCTCAGACACTTCCCAGCTGTGTGACCCTGGGCAAGTCACTTGACCCCCATTGCCCACCCTTACCACTCTTCCACCAAGGAGCCCAATACACACAAGATAAGGGTTTTAAAAAAATAAATGAGCTTGAGAGGGCAATGGCAAACCACTCTAGTATCTTTGCCAAGAACTCCTCAAATGGGGTCACAAAGTATTGACACATCTGAACTGAACAGAAATGAATATATTCAGTTATACTGGTTATGGTTCTACCCACTGAAAACTTTATTCTCTTCTCTTACTGTTTTTCAGTTGATCTCAATTAAGAAAGGATGTAATAATGTAATAATAACTTGTAATAATCATAGGAAAAGGAATAAAATCAAATTCATTAGATATGTAAAATGGCAGCTCCTTCCCACTCCCATCTCTTCTAATGTTCCAAATCATCAGTCAATAGGAAAGCAAAACTAAAATTGAGTTTAAAATACCTACACATATGTGTATATATATGTCATATATGTTTTTCTTGAAATTGATAGCCATGTGACTCAGGTCAACTCAGATTCGAAAGCCTGAAGGAAGGAAGCCCAGAATTCCAGGACTCCAAGGGATATTCTTCACATGATCAGATTCAAGTTTCCCTTTTGTCTATAAACTAACTCCCCAAAACCAAGAGTTCAACAAAACTCACATTTTAGGGCTCTGATTAAAATCTTTACAAAGGCAACTTCAAGTCTGACACCATGAACTTTGGTAAGACATTGATTCCTTCTCTGAGCAATTTTGTCTTTACTGCTGGTTGCTCTGCTCTGATCATATCTTAAGCTTCTCTCTGACACAATTTCTATGGCTAGCCCCTGAGCCTGGTCTTAACTCAGAGATCCACCTTACTATTATAGGCTATGATAGAGACAGAGCTTCAGGGGCATGACTAGGACTTCTTCTTATTGCTAGCAATATTATTTCTCCTATTTTTCATCATTTTTCTTGAAACTTTGCAGACTCCTCACATCCCACATAACTTTCTCCTATGTGATCCAAACTTTACTCTTTTTTTGTCTCTTTCCTCCACTCTCTTGATTCTAAAACTAGAAATAAATTTGATATTTCATTTGATCTCAGTGCTAGAAGGTGCTTAAAAAAAGTGTTAATATATTTTATGTGGTTATCTTTCCTCTTACCCTCTTGAAAAAATAATAACTTTTTCTGATTCCCTGTTGGAGGATTTTACTCTATGTACTATAAGCAGTGCCATCCCATTCAAGTACACTTGGTCAAAGTTTGTAAATTATTTTACCGTAGTCATTTACAATTTTGTTGTTTACTAATGCATGTTAATTTTAAGAACAGCAAAAAATGTAAATCTTCCATCCTTTTGATTCACAGATTAGTTTCTTTCTTCTACAGCAATTAAATATGTTTAAACGTTTGGGACAAATGCCTGATATATATATATATGTATATATATATATGTATAATTTTATATTCCATATTTTTTTAACTTTCAAGTTCAAGTGGATCCTCTCTGGACAATTTAAATAGCATCTCTAACAGGAAAAGAATTTCTGTTAATGGGCAGATTATCAGAGAGCCACAAAATGAATGCTAAACTGCATTTAACAAGTTTATTATAAGAGAATAGCAAATGTATCCATCAAAGAGCTAAATAAAGACTCCAATCTCTGCAGTATTATTAGTATCTCAGATCTGGCATTTGATGTCTGTCATTGTTTTGGATAGTTTTGATTCTATTGATGTCTTTGTCTCCCACATATATTTCTGTGTGACTCTTAGTGTTCTTGTTTTGATTTGCCATGTTTCCCAGGGACAGTTCAAATATCTATGTCAGGGCAATGGTAGATGTCAGGTTTTTTTCCCAAACCAAGTAGTCACCTGCCATTCAGGATGCAGTTTTTATTATCACTGGTGTAACTTTCTCTTTCGACCACAATGCATTACCAAATTCTTCCTTGGGTTTCAAATGTAATGACATTGTCAGAATTCTGCCCCTTGTCTAGCCATTTTTCAAAATTCTAAAGTTAACTTCTGATTAATGATAATAAGGGGGCAGTTTCAGATCCTGAGAAAGCACATAGTAGCTGGTAAACATTTATCGACCACCTACTATGTGTCTAGCCTTTTATTCCTCTTCATTTCTAATAACTCTTTCAAGAAGAAATTTGCACATGGATCATGGATTTCATAATTACCCAGAGAGAGAGAGGCACACACATTCATACATAATATAAACATTCATCTGTAGGATGAAGTGATCAGTGATATATTGCCCATTTCAGAATGATGCTGTGCCTTGGACCAGTTTATGTCTGTATCTTATCGAGTAACTATCTTCAACCAGAGAGAAATCACTCTAAAGAATCTTGGAGAACTCCTATTAGTAGAGAATTGTTGAAGTCTTTTCAAGGACATTTACTGGTGACACTGTATTAGAGAATTCTGATTTGCTGAATGGTTCCCAATAGCCTGAATTAGTTTAACTCCCAAAGAAATGCCAAACTCTTCCATTAATTTTAAGGGAATAATTTGGTTGCTTTTACCTTTATAAGACAGAAAGGTCATTTTATAATACTGATGTAATTTTTTACTAATTAGTTAAATGGCTTTCTTAAATTCAGGTTCATTGATATTTTCCACATGTTCTTTTAACAAATGGAATAGTTTGAACATATCAAATATGAATCTGCACTATTTCTATTAGGTTCCATCTCTAGATTGTCAGAAATGTATTTTAGCAGAAGGAAATCATTTTCAAGTCAGTAAAAATTATTTACCATTTTAAACCATTGACCAATAACTATTTAAAAATTTGTATTTTAAATTCCAAGGTTAGAAAAATAATATTTTCTCAGACTCCTTTGTGTTGCTATATAGTTTTAATGCTGAATGACTAAAATAATGAATTAAAAAAAACTATTTTCTTTTATAGCTAATGTCCATCAATGACCTTTTCTTTCACATACTGTCTCCTCACATTCTGCGAATGGCTCAGTTCTTTTCAGTCATTTCTAACTATTTTTTATAAATCTTTTTTATTTCCTGTGAAGTTGCAGACAGAATGTCAACCTCTTTAAAATTTTTCCAATGAGTACATTTTGTTCTTGTCATGAAAAGAGCTGTCTTTTCTCTTTGACAAAAAGTTTCTGTCTTTCTTTTGATATTTTGAATCTTTTTAGATTTTTCGTAGATTTCTCTCCTTTTTTGGGGGGGAGAAGCTTGTATAAGAAACATGTTCTTTTTATCCTTCCCATAATCCACCACATCCCACAGAGGATTAACAATGTGACCAGGTTCCACCGCTGATGTTTTAATAGGTCCTTTTTTTACCTGAGCCTTGGCCCATGAAAAGGAATGATTGTTACTCTTCAATACATAAGATATTACACTATGTTTCTGTTGAGTATATGTAGATAAATGAGTCTTTTCCAAAAGCCTAAGAGCTAACATGCCCGGAATTAGAGTTGGGATGGATTTTAGGGGTCATTTTTCTATCCCTTTGTGTAACAATGAGGGTACCAAAGCCCAGAGAGCTCAATAGAATTTTTTCAAGGATATTTTTGGAATCAGGATTATAACCCAGGTTTTTTTACTCTAATTTCAACACTCTTTCCACAGACTAACAGTGCCTTACTTCAAGGAAATTTGTGTTCATATCATGGTGACTCAGAGACTTTTCCCCTTACATAAAATGTATCTAAACTTTCTCGAGATTTTTTTTCTCATTTGGCAAAATCATAGGACAGAGGAGATATTCAAAGGCTCATGAATGATAGAAGTCAATTCATCTGTCTTCCATGATGCACCTCAATACATCCTATAAAAGGAGAAATAGCACTTTTCAAGACAACTATATATAATTTACTTTCCCAAAGTCATAGCTGAGAGCAACAAGTCTCCCCAATAGACAAAAGAGGAATCATTGATTTTAAGAAAGAAGGCAAAGGTTTAAAAAAAGTCTATAGCATTTTATAAATATGAAAATACTTTTGTTCAAAGATATTCTTAATCATACTTTTTTAAACACCTTACCTTGCTTCTTAGAAGCAATGCTGTGTATTGGTTCCAAGACAAAAGAGTAGCAAGGACTAGGCAATGGGGGTTAGGTGATTTGCTCAGGGTCACACAGGTAGGAAGTGTCTGAGGCCAGATTTGAACCTGGGACCTCCCATCTCTGCGCCTGGCTCTCAATCCACTGAACCATCTAGCTGCCCCTTTAATCATACTTTTAAATACAATAATATAAATATTTTAAAATATGAAAGCTATTTCATTTACTTAAATGATTATCTTAATTATATTTATGCTTCCTAAAGATTACTAAAGCAAAGCCAAAGATATATAAAAGAAAATGAGGGAAAAGTTTTATAAATTTAAGTCTACAACTCTGCATTTAATATAGAATCAATTTTTTCCTGTTATTTGATGATTTATCTGACTATTTACTGATCTTTTCCATTATGTTTTTTATTGATCATTTTTTTCATTAGGTTTTAGGAATTTCCTTTGACTCCTAATCCAACTGAGAAATAATCATGTTATATTTATAAAAACAAATAAAAAAAACCAAAAAACCTCACTGAAATCCTGTTCATACATCACTGATATTACAATCTTATTCAGCCTAAATAAAATGCTTTAGGGAATAAAAACTAATGATAATAATACTCTTTCAATATTCGATTATTAAAATCTGATGGGCTTTTTGCTTTATAGCTGAATACCAGGTTAATTTTAATCCCATACTACCTTCCTTTATGTAAAAATCAATAAGTGAACAAAACAATGTAAAAGGACAATATGAGGAAAGATAAAGAAGAAAGAAAGAAGTCTCTACTGGGAAAACTTCAAAGAAAACTAATAAAGATAGATATTTAAAGAAATTAGTAAGCAAAAAGGAGGCTGTAATAAAATAGGAACCAATATAAATACAACAACTTGTCTTAAAGAGAAAATGGAACTCAAAAAACATTTTTTTTACAAACAAATAAAAATAACTGATGGAATGTTTTAATTTGTTTGTTTTGGACCAGACCTGTGATTTTTTTTTTAATGCAGCTTATTGTGTGATAAATCTCTTTATTAGGTTGTCTTTGATTTATAATCTGATAAAATAGCTGGGCACTCAGGATAAGTAACCTATGTAAGGACTCAAAATTAAAATATGTCTGAAACAAGACCTGAAGTTAGACGTTTCTCAGTTGTCCAGTGGTCCCCTATTACCTTCAGAATCAAACCCTCTATTTGTATTTAAGGCCATTCATTATGTCGCCTTTTCTTTCCTTTCCATTACTGTCCTTCAAGTACTCAGCTCCAATAACATTTAGCTCCATTTTTGTTTTTTTGAATATGATATTTGCTTGCCCAGTGACGGGCATTTTCTCTGGCTATTTATCTGCCTCCCAGCCATGCCCAGAATGTTCTCCAATTTTTGGTTTCTCTTACTTCATTCAAATTTCAGGTGAAATCTCACTTCATGCCAGAAGTTTTCCTAAGCCTTTTAAATCTTAGGGTCTTCCCTATAATAACATCTCCAAATTATTTCCTCTCTATCACATTTATACATAGCTATTTGCGTGTTACTTCACTTAGGCTGTTACATACTTCAAGAAAAGGAACTTTTTTTGTTTGTAGTTTTTGTTTTTCTTTGTAGCTTCAGTATTTGGTACAGTGTGTTGACCATAGCATGCACTTAATAAATGCTTGGTGATTTGTGGCTTCCTGAATCATAGAAAGACCTATCAAATCTGCCATAATCTGTCTTGAAAGGCAGATAAAAGGATTCAAATTAGTATTCTTAAAAAGAGAATACAAAAAAAAAATTTAAATGAATCTTTCCCCTAACAGTTAGTGGGTAATCTTAATGAAGTAAGGCAGCATTTCAAAAGGAGAATGACAAAATTAGAATACCAAAGAGCGATAAATATTAGAGGAAAATCAAAAGTCATAAAAACTAGCTCACTAGAAATGCCTTTGAGGAAAAAAAAGCAAATAAATTTGAAAAATATTCTAAGAATTTCTGTCCTACTGGAAAATACCAAAAAGGGAATTTTATGAATGTTATATGTAAAAGAAGTCATATAATAAAATATTTTGAAGTTTTAGAAATTGAAGTCAAAGTGCAGATAGGTAGAATACACAGGATCATGGCAAAAATAGCCAAAAACAAGTCAAAGTTTTAACTCACTTAGAAATGTAATTATCAAATTACAGCATTTCAAAAGGGATGGGGAAAGGAAAAAAGAGATGGGGGGGAGAGAGAGAGAGAGAGAGAGACAGAGAGAGAGAGACAGAGAGAGAGACAGAGAGAGAGAGAGAGAGAGAGAGAGAGAGAAAGTGAAAGCGAAAGCAGAACTAATTCCAACATAAAAAATAACTCAAAAGTTATGGGATTATTTATCTATAATTATAAACAAAAGAATAAAAGAATATGACATAAAAAGGGAATTAGTTTGTAGTCCAATACATCATATCCTATAAAGCTGAACATATTGTTACTTCATTAAAAATGAATCTTCAACAGGATCAGGGCCCTTTAATTATTTTTCTGGAAACTAATAATTAACTATTAACATGTTGTTTTGATTTTTGAAATTAGTCAAAGAAAAAAAAAGATTACGAGGAAAGAAAAAGGACAAAATAGCTTGTATTTAGAAATATTGTATTTTTCCCAATTTCATTTAGGAGGAATCTTTTACATTAGTTTTCTGGCATTTTGTGACCCAAACCATCTATTTCTTTCTCTTCCTTCCCCCTTCCCTGAGGCAGCAAGCAATATGCAATGTTATACATGTGCTATCATGCACTACATATTTCTATATTCATCATATTGTGAAAGAAGATATATATTGTACATTCAAAAACATCTCATGAAGGAAACAAAATGAAAAATGGAATGCTTTGTGTAATATTCAGACCCCATCAGTATCTTTTATGTTTCTTCTTTTTTATTATAATAAAATTGTATTCTTCCAGATTACATGTCAACACAATTTTTTTATATTCCTTTTCTGATATTCTGCAATCCATGTTTTCTCTCTTCTTCTCATCCTTCCCCCTCTCTAAGGAAGCAGGTAATTGGATACAGGTTGTATTTATATCATCATCCAACATTTATCCATGTTTGTCCTGTTGTGAAACAAGACACATGTTGCTTACACAAGAGAAAATTCATGGAGCAAATAAAGGGAAAAATGGAAGGTTTCAAATTGCATTTAGACTCCATGGGTCAGATATCTTTTTTTTTTAATGAGTTTCTTGGAGTTGTCCTGGATCCTGACCTTGTTGATAATAGTTAAGTCATTCCCAGTTGAACATCATGAATTTTCTTGTTACTGTGTACAATGTTCTCCTTGTTGTACTCACTTCACTTTGTATCACTTCATATATTTTTTCCTAGGTTTTTTGTGATTATCTTCTTTGTCATTTCTTATGGCACAATGGATTCCATTATACACATATACCACAATTTGTTCAGCCATTCTTTAATTGTTAGACATCTGTTCAGTTTCCAGTTTTTTGCTACCACAAAAAGAACTGCTATAAATGTTTTTGTATGGGTGAGTTCTTTTGCCTTATCTTTAATCCTTTGAGATACAGACCAAGTAGTGATATTGCTGGATCAAAAGGTATGCACCGTTTTATAGCCTTTTGGGCATGGTTCTATCAAGTTCTCTAGAATGGTTGTATCAGTTTGCAACTACACCCCCACCCACAGTATTAATGTCCCTATTTTTCTACATACCTTCCAACATTTATCATTGTTTTGCTTTTTTGTCTCTTTTCCTCTGTCTTTGTCTTTCTCTCTGTTTCCATCTCTCTCTGTTTCTCTGTCTCTGTCTCCCTCTGTCTCTCTGTCTCTCTGTCTCTGTCTGTCTGTCTGTCTCTCTATCTCTCCCTCTTTCTGTCTCTCTGTCTCTCTCTCTCCCTCCACCCTACTTGTACCTCCCTTCCTCCCTACCTATTGGTCCATCTATCTAGATAGCTAGCTAGTTATCCATCTATACAGACATAGCAATACTTATTGTTCATTTGTATCAATTGTGTCTGATGCCTCATGACCCTATTTGGGACTTTCTTGGCAAAACTATTGGAGTAATTTCTATTTCCTTTTCCATCTCATTCTGTATGTTGAAAAGCCAAGGTCCACATGGTTAAATGACCTGCCAAACACCACATAGCTAGTAAAGAGCTGAGGCCAAATTTGAACTCAGAAAGATGACTCTTCCTGACTGTAGACCTGGAGCTCTATCCCTATGCCACCTACCTTCTCCCAGTAATAGTTATACAGCATAGATTATAATGACGACTACTTTGGATATCCCAAGATCTTATAACCAAATGTATGATAGAAAGAAATCAAAATGACAAATATAGTCTTTACCATATAAAATAATCCAAACCACACAAATAAAATCAGTGCACCATCACTCTCTTTTCTTTTCTCATTTTTCCCTCTGCCACAATTATCTCTTTCATTAACTCTATCAGGGATGACTTCTAGCTTTTGGTCAAATTAGCCTTCTTCTTTGAGACATTGCTGGTAGGTGTTTTCACCTCACTGTCTTCTTCTAAGTTTATATCTTGATCTTCCCTACCACCATAGAATTTTTGATGGTCATTGGTTGTTGTTATCATTGTTGTTTGCTCATTTCCCCAGACTATTTCTTCACTTTATTTGAAATTTTATTTTAAAGATTTTTTTAAGTTGAGAGTTGAGAGAATTCAACTGAATTCCAGCCATTACTACGTCATCTTGGCTCCATCAACCTAATACTTATTTAAAAAAAATATTTCTTCTACCTCTGAAATAGTCCCTTTACATCTAAATACTCTTTAGATTTTCTTTGTAAAATATTAAATTCAAAGAATAAAAGAATATAAGATAATATAAGAAAAATGTATCTTTTGTTTATTTTACATTTTTTTGGAAGATATATAAATGTTTAAATATAATATTCAGTAATAGAATATAACTTTCAAGAGGAAATGGCCTTTATCATTCTTTTTCTTCAATGCTTGGAACACAGTAGGTGCTTATATAAACACTATTTGATTGATGGATTCTCAGGTCTTTTCTAGTTTCTAAAATTCCATGATATTATAATTTGACTTTTTACATGGTGGGAGTGTTAAACTAAATGGAAAGATTATCATCTCCCAAAGAGTCCATTAGAAAATTTTTTAATTTCAATATATTCATTGATTTTCACTTATTTCCAATTGATTACAACATTCTCATCTCTTCCCTACTAACACACATGCACATGCACACATGTAGGTACATATATACATACAAAGTAAAAGAAAGCAAAACAAGGAATATCAAGCCACTGTAAAACATTTTTTCCCTTTTGTATCAACTTGAAATTTCAGGACTTAAAGATTTTAATGATTTCTGAATTCTATACATAAAATTGACTGTCTCTTCCTCATGATGCTCTTTCTTTTTTCTCAAGGGAATATTCTATCTCTCCCCTTTGCTCTACTCTTCTGCTCTAGATTTGTCATTCTTCCTGTGATTTCATGATTCAAAGAGAAGAGACTCAGAAAGGCTTTAAAGACATCAAAACAAAATCATTCAAAAGAACAACTTGATGAGTAAAAGTAGAAATGATTTAGCAAAAGAAGGAATTTATTTCTAGCATTTCTGATACAATTTCAAAATTAAGAGGAAAAAAGTGCGCTAAATTCTCACAATTTATAGAGTTCATTTCAAATATAGCACCCTAGCCAGGTCCATCCCAATGCATGAGCTTAAGTTCTCAGATATTAAGATAAGTTTGAAAAAGAGTAACTAGACCATAGAATTTAATGATGAAAAAATTATAAGCATATGTAGTATATATTATATACATATATATTATCTGTAATATATATTTGTGTAGATAGCATACATGTATTTGCATACATATATATGGACACATATCCCTTTATTTGTATAAACTCAGCTCATTATTCTTGTGCCAATTATCTAATGTCATGCACATCCCTCAAAAACATAAAACACACATACAAGCTTATATATTTATTCTTTGACATTCATGAGCATTTTTATAAAGCCTCTTCCTTTGGTTCTAGTCATTAGGATGCCATTTTAAGCATCACTTTGCAGAAAAAGTGTTTCATAAGCATCAACTTGAAATCAACTCATTTTACTTCAGATGACGGTGCAGGTATTCTGTTTCCTTAGTATTTATTTGGTTGCCTTTTATTTTCATTTGATGTGACACAGGGAGAAGTCAGCCATTAAAAACCTCATTATAATCCACTTTGTTCTATTACATCCTCATATCTTTCTTGGAGCCCATTCACCTCTCTCTGAAAATATACAAGACTATACTATAGCCGTTATGTGGCTCCATGGAAGGAACATGATAATTACAGTTCTGTTATGTTATCTATGATGTGTTTTTTTTAATTTGATATTTGAGGATCCTTTCAATTGTCCTACATTCCATATAGAATGCTATATGCATATCAACTAACATCATTACCATGGTTATTTTTATTCCTGGATCTCCTGGCCACCCCATGACTAGTTAAGATGAGTATTTCCATGGACATTTACTCATTTTATAGTTTACTCAATTAAACAAAAACGCTTTATAGCAACATTTAAGTTATGATAATTTAAAGTACTATTTATATCATAGCTCAGAATTTTAACTTGGGCACATTGATTTTAAAATAGGAAAAAATGTTAAGGTCATCAACTCATGTTGTGTAGGAAACAGCACAATATTTGTAGCATTTTAGAATTATTTCTTGAAGTATTACTGGTAGCTTATTTCAAATATGTGAAGAGATCCCTCTACTGTCACAGCGGTGTCATATCATGATGATGAATGGATAAATTGTCAGTTTTGTTCCCTTAATTTAAAATCTCCCACACATTCAACAGGATGTTTTTTGCATCCAGAAGAAACATATTAATTTTACAAATAAAATGTGGAAAGTTAAAGTGTACATGTAATGCTTTAATAAAAATGCTTTAATAAAATTTTAAAGCTATGCATAAAATTTATTAGGATTATAGGATTTTATGGGGAAAGTAACTTGGAACATAATGATTCTAATACTTAACTATCTCCTCTTCATAAGCAATTTATAAAATTTTATTTAAATATTTGACGATACAAATCACAAACTACTTATTACATCTTGTGTGATTTACCTTTACAAGATAGATATATTGTTTTTGAACATAAAATTATCTTTATTGATTTAAATTTCCATTTTTATATCCTCATAGACTTCATTTCCATCTATAATACCAGTTTATTGTGTATCATCAGTCAACTTTCAGGATTCAGATTTTCAAGAGAATCCATTTGTTCTTTTAGTGTGGTACTTAACCCATTTTTTTCTAATCCCTAGATCATCAGAGAGGGTTCAATTAATTGTTATCTTTCATTAGGTCTGTTGTATTGTGTAATTTTAAAATTTCCATGGAATCTATTTGTATATCAACTCTTTTTCAACACTTAGTTGACATGTTCCTTAATTCTTTTTTTTAACAAAGGTCTTCATATTATTTACTTTTAATTTCATAGACCTTTCAGTATACAAATAGGACTATTCTCTCTAATATATTTTTAAATTTCAAAATCTTTCTTAAAAACATATTTCCTTTTATTCTTTTATTACTTTTGTTAACATTAGCTATCCTGAAAGTCATAAGGAATAAAATTTCTTATCTTTAAAAAATAAAGATTTATTTTTTTCAGATTTATGTCAAATTATCATATAGTACTACTACTAATTATGTTAACAGCAATAGTGGAAAATCAAAATATATAACTCATCTATTGATCCCAAACTGTAGTAACCTAGGAGATGGAGATTCTAAACACTGTATTGATACATTGATTAAAATTAGTAATCCTTACTGTTAAATTTGGATTAGTTTTCTTAGGAATACTTTTGTTTCTCATAATTCTTAAAGCAGTAATACAGCTACATTGCAATTGGCTGAAATACCAAAGAACTTTAAATTCAACATGTTTATGCTTATGACCTATAAAAATCCTTGAATAATGAACATGTAATTTTATGTAATTATATGCATATTTTCCTTCACCCTCTGAAGAATGATTATAATGTGCTAAAGAACTTAAGAGTTATAAAGGATTGTAAGAAGAGATAATATGACTTAGAGCATCTTTAATTAGGCTCAAGAATGTTGAGTTTCCATTCTGTTTCAGATACTTAATAACTTGGCAATCACAGGCAAACTATTTTAGCTCTCTGAGCCTCAATGTTATCATGCAAATTGGAGGTAATAATATTTTTGTACCTATAGCCTTTATAAAGTTACTGCAAGGAAAGTGATTTGAAAACCTTAAAGAGCTATATCAAAGTGAGTTATTATATTTATATAAGTTTTTTTAATCTATCAGGTTTCCCCCTACGCATGTAAATCCATAATTTCTTAAACAATTACTTAGATAAAATTCTAAGCCACACACCATCTTGATCACTCTTCAGCCTCATTTCCCGTTTCCTTCATAAACAGCATTTATTAAGCAGTTTTAGGTACTAAGGTTTCCAGGTCCAAAGATTATTTCCATTTGGCTCCCTTTTCGTGCAGCATATAAGTGACCAAGGTGAAAATGGCAAATATATCATAATTATAAGCCTGGATAGATTTTAATAAAAATATAAGATATTTCCCAAGTGCTATGGAAGGTCCAAAGAAGGAATCATAAATATACCTCCTAATGTATAATTTTAGAATGGAATATAATTGTGATGCAATGTTGTATGTCTTTTCATTTATACCCTATGTTTCCTTTATTTTTTATCATTCATATCACATGGTAGACAATTCAGACAATCTCCCCTAAAATGAGGAAACTGAGGCATGGCATTAACAATACTTAAAGAGAAATTGGGCTTCTTGCTTAGGTAGCGGCCAGAATAGAGGCAGACCATCCTGTTCCTATATAGCTACCACAGAAAAATTATAAACTATTCAACAAACCAAATAGTGATTCTGTAATTGAAGGAGAAATTAGAGTGACTTCTTCCATGCAAGAATTGCTTATAGCATCAGTATTGTGCCATCCAGCCCCCACCAAAGACATTCTATCAGGACTGGTGTTTTTTGTTTGTTTGTTTTTAATTCAATATCCTTGAATCCCTTGACTTCTTCCTCTCATGGGAACCATTTGAATCTAGCTTCCTGGCCTGGCAGCATAAATGATATGAGCCTAGGTAATAGATTCCTCTCAGATTTGATAGACTAGGCTAATAATTTTCTCTTGATGCCATATTGAACAAAATGGTTTTCCAGATGGAAATGAGCAGAATCATCCAGTAGACACGTCCAAAGAAGCCATACTATCATTGTTGTATATCTTTGCTACTTTTGGACAAAATAAACTTTGTTCAATGACTTCAAGTACCTCATTACATTCCAATATCAAACCTGAACTAAGAGGATCGAGAGGTTAAAAGGATGTGTATAATAGCCACTTTAAGTATAGAGTGGCCTCCAGCTCAATCAGAGACAGACAGGGAGGGACATTTGCAGGCTGTTACATGTCTGCAGACAACACAAGACAAAGGATATCATGAAGAATCTCAGGTTGTCAGAAAGCCCCAGTGGAGGGATACTGAAAGCTTCAGGGATGGAAACAAGTAGTAACTAGAAGAGTGTGCATCAGACTACATTCCACCAAGATGTGATTTGACCAGTCCATGCTTCAGTGTCCTGAAGTCCTTAACAGTTTCTCCTGAGATACTAGAGAAAGTTCTGAAGATCGGGTGCTCTGAAACAATAATCCAGGGAACCCAAGAGAGGAAAACCACCTCAACCAAAAAGGAAGAATGGAGAGAGCCTGGCTCTGGTACCAAGTGTCAGTTCAGGAACTAAAACTGAAGAGAGAAGTAAATTAAAGGAAATATCCTTTAGCATCTAAAATTATTTCAAATCCATTTCCGTAATAACTGCAAGTGGTAATTTAAAGGGAAAATTTAATTTTTTTTAAAAACTACATGAATACATAAAAGAAATAAAGGAAGAATTTTTTAGATGAAAAAAGAGTCCTAGAAGAAAGATTTGGAAGGAAAATGAGTAGCTGATGAGAGAAAGAGTAAATTTCAGAATGAGTAAATGAATGAAGCATGGATTAACCACTTAATACATGCAAAGCAATATGCTAAGTATATGGGATATGAATAGAAAAGTAAGACACAATCCCTACTTCTCAGGAAACTCATAACGCATAGAGAAGAATTTAGTTTCAAGTCAGATGGAAAAATACAATGATCTTTAAGTTGCAAGGTCAAGCAAGTAATAATATCTCTTCTTCAATGCATCTTTGACTGAATAAAATATCAGTTTCTGATGTTGAACCATTTGCCAAGATCAAAGATTTAAGTGGCAAGACCTTTCTTTGCTAATACTTCAGTAGCTGAGGCTGTGACACCTATAGAACCAGTTGCTATGCAACATTCCAAAAGTGTTGCTTCCCCAGATGATGGCTAAGAAAATTGAGATAGAAAAATTGATATCCTGAAAGCTATTGGTTTTAATATCTTGAGTTCTATCTCTCTCAGAAAATGAAAGAAAATGGTCAACAAAGTAGTGGTGATTTGACTTAAGTGTCTTTTGCCTCTTGTCTCTTTTTCAGGATGCCTTGTTGTTTCAGCTAGTCTGATTTGTCTGCCCCATATGTCAAAATTCATTGGCAGTTGGTAGGAAAGGTGAGCCTTTCCTCTCTCTACTTCCTTAGATAAAGGTCATGAGGGCTGGGATGGAAGATACAATGATGGTAGTCTGGGATATTTACTCAGGGCTCTTTCATTTAGGGACAGCTGGTTTCAGTTGGTCAGCAGCTGCTGCTGGTGGACAAGGATGAGGAAAGTAGGGCTCCTTCTCCATAATAATTTCTTCATTTTAATGTTTTCAGAGTCAAAGGTAAAAGCAGGTTGGCGATTTAGGGAATATTGCTTTTCTTAAAGCTCTTAGGCTCAGGATCCTGGACTGTTTCTATCAGGGGTTAAAGGGAGATGGTGGTCAAGATAGAGGTAGAGGTTTATTTGCCTAAAATATTAGCCAAACAAAAATCAACGACTCCATGAGACATCAAGAAATATTAGAACAAAGCCAAATCATGAAAAAGAAATAGAACAAAAATGGAAGATATGTTATCAATAACAACTCAACTGTAAAATAAGTCAAGGAGAGATACCTTAAGTATAATCGGTCTCCCTGAAAAACTACAATTAAAACAAAATCCCCAAATTCAGGACATTATACAATTATAGCTGAAAATTGCTAAAATTCATTAGGATGAGTGGGCAAAGATGCAAAAAATCCATACAACACATTCTGAAACAATTTCCAGAATGTCAGAGCCAAAATTGAGTGTTCCCACAAAAAAACCTGTAAGCATGTAGAAATAATAATATCAAGTACCAAGGCACCACAGTTAGGAGCACACAATCTGGAAGCAACTACTAAAATTAACAGAGGAGATCTTAGAATACAACAGTCCAGAAGGCAAAAGAAATAGACTTACAAAAACAAAAACCAAAAACTTATTCTGAAAAGTTGAGTATACTCCTAGAGGGGGGAAAATGGATCTTTAATAGAAAAGCTCAAAAGGAAAAAAGAAAAAAGAAAGTTTAAACCACAATTGTACTTTCTTAATTCAAAGTTCTGTTGCAGATGATAGAATACCAATGATGGAATAGGGAGAACAGGGGAGTTACCCTTTTATACTGGAAAATAGATTTATAATTGTAATAGGCCTAACCCTATTAATAACAAAATATTGCCTATTCGATAAGGTTACAGATTTTGTCTGTTAGATTATAAAATCCTTCTTGAAACCATTGGATGCTTCATTTTGTCTTTGTAGTTTTAGTGTCCAGCACTATACCTGGAAAATTGTAGATACTTAATGGATATTTGCTGAACTGAATTCTTTCTAGAGCTGAGTGAAAGAGGGGACAAGTGATTATGAACCCATTTCAAATAGCTAAGAAATTAAAAAATGTAAGTAAAAATTATGATATTGCTAAGGATTTCTAAAAAGAAAGCACCTGGTAGCAAAATGTACTCACTTCACATGTCTGGTATTCATAATCTATTCCAACTCCTCAGCCCCCTCGTCTCTAAGATCTTTACTGATCTTTGCCCAGTTTTTGTTGTTCTCCCCCAGCTCAAATGATCTTCAACTATGCTCATTTGTATCCATTAAAAAGTGATACAGTCCTCTTTTCCCCGACAAGTAGTTAATAAGTTTCTTAAAGCTGGAATTCCTTAAAGCTTTTATCTCTATTCCCCAGTACCCAGAAGTGTTAAGTACTTACACAAAGAAAATACTTAATAAAAGTTGAATTCAATTGAATTGAATCTTCTAAAAGAAAACAACACATGCTGTGGCATTTAGTGACTCAAAGATTAAGCAAAGGGAAGAATGGAGGGAAATACTTTGGAAAATATTATTTCAGAAATAACAGCAAAGGAGATAGAAGAACTTTGATTTGTTCAGAAGCCTCATACTCCATGCTATAAATACTTTCCTTAAAGAGAAAGTGAAATAAAATTTTGAACATGGAAATTACAAAATAACCTGATCAAGAGTGAAATCTCTTATATTTTAATACACAAGAAATGAGTGATTACTGACAGCGTTCATTTCAGAATAATTGTCTGTTAGCACTCAGATCTTTCATGACTTACCAAAGTAAAAATCAACACCTATTTAAAGAAATAGTAAAGTTGTAAAAAGCCTTGTGTGCAATTATCATTCTGCCATAGCCTATTTTAATAGCTTGTTGGCATTTAAAAATGGGAAATATCTAAAAGTCAAGGCAAAGACTTTTTCAACAGTTTTTAGAAATGCTTTATTATGTGTAGCAATTATAATATCTAGAGAAAAGAATAACAATCACTTCAAGAAACAAACATAATCTCCTTTTCAGGCAGAAAAATATGGCATCCAAGGATGTCACCAGTTTAGTATATAAAGTTACTTAAAATCATACTTTACTGAGAGAAGATTAAGGGGAATACCTCTTCATAAAAGAGAAAAATCATGTAGGAGAAAATAATAATAATAATGAATACCCTTTATATATTGCTTACTATACATCAAGAATTATAAAACTTTATAGATCTTATCTCATTTGATCTTAATATCCTTTGTGGTAGGTGTCTTTTTGCCTCTATTTTACAATTGAGGAAAGTGAACCGAAATAGATAAAGTGATTTCCCAGGTTACATGGCTAGTAAGTATTTGAGACTAGATCTGAACTCAGGTGAGCCTGACTCCAGAGCCAGCATTCTATCCACTGTGCCATATAGGTGCTGACAGAGAATTCAAAATGAAAGCCAAATAAGCAAGGTCTACCAAACTACATTTGTAACATCAATCTAGAGGACAAAAAATAGTAGAGAATTAAAACAGATTCTCCAGTGTGCCTATAGTGATCTGTTCTCAACTTTAATTTCAGTGAACTCAATTGGACTCTATTACAGAAATACTGAATCCAATGAATAAAAATAAGAGGTGAAATGAATTACTAAAAGACTATAAATATGATCTTAGATATAGGGGAGAGATCTTCTGGTATGTATTTATGAAAACTTACAAATAATAATGACATTGGATGAAAAGGTGCAGAGGGGATATGATATTTACACCAGAATCTGATGGCGTAATATTTAAAATAATGTTAACAGATCCATTGAAGTATTTATTGATGAATATTATTTATAACAATGAACAAAAGGATTGATATGTTTCTTGTCTTCTAGAATATTCTTTCAACTCACTATGAGGTCATAATTTTGTCACATATAAAATCTTATATGCTGATAATGGTTTCAAAGATATTTCCATATTATTTCCATAAAATGATCCCCCCTTCTGAAGTCTTCATTTACTATTGATGATACATACCACTGTCAGGCATCTAGTTTCACAATCTATCTGGCATCTTTAAATCCTCATCTTTTCTCATATTCTTAGTGTTTGCAAAGAACTGGAAATTGAGTGGATGTCAATCATTTGGAAAATGTCTGGACAAATTGTGGAATATGATTGTGATGGAATACTACTGCACCATAATAAATTATGGGCAGGTTAATTTTTAAAAAATTGGGAAGACCTACATTAAGTTATAGAAAGTGAAATGAGTAGAACTAAGAGTACACTATATGTAGTTACACATATAACTACATATAACTATAGAATCAATGTTTGAAGAATAACTTATGAATATCCATCAACAGAAAATGAAGTGAAAATGGAAACATGAAAAATACCATCTATCTATACATATATTCTATTGGGTTTTACCTTTGGTGATGCAGGGAGAGAAAAGAGGGGCTGAGATATCTGGGAATAAATTTTATTAAGTAAAATATATGATTAAAAACAAATAAATAAACAAACAAAAACAAAAACTCTTCTTTTCTTCTTACATTTTATTTCCTTTTATGATTTCTGTGATTTCAGTGATACTGGCCTCGTGTTTTCTTATACAATTATGTTACATATTCTGACTCCATGAATATTTACTATCACTAGCTTTCCTCTGTACCTAGAATGCTTTCCCTTTTCATCTACCTGACTTCCTTCAATATCCAGCTAAATGAGCACCTCCTACAAGAAGACTTTTCCAGTCCCCCTTAATGCTAGTGCTTTCTCTCTATTGAAAATTTCCATTGTGTCCTATATATATGCTGTATATATGTATATATATGTATATATATTTGTTTCATATATTTTCTCCCCCCATTGGGTAAAAATTTCTTGAGGGAAGGAAATGTCTTTCCCTTTTTTAAAAAAATATCCAATGCTTAACGTAGTACACAGCACATAATAAGTATTTTAGTCAGTTAACAATAAACAAAAAAAGAGAGAGACTGATATTCATGGTAAAAATAGTATATTATTAGACAAATATAATTGAGATTATGAAATAATCAGAATCAAATATTTCTATTTTTATTCAAAGACAACATTTAATTATTGAATTATATAATCTGAATAGTGCACTAATCTTGAATGGAATAATTGTACTCATAAATAAACCAGAAAAGCTAGAGAAGTTAGCAAGTTCAGGAAGAAAATAAACTTGATGTGATGATAATAAAACATTTCCACACTATATGTAGACGTCTTCTATAGCAATGAAACTGAGATATACCACAGATATCTTCTAACTTTCTTCATAAATGTCATAGACATGACCTACATGATATTACACAGCAAGATATATCCACAAAAGTTAGCATGATTTGGTATATTAGAAATGAAATCACAAGTATGATTGCAATTTTTCTCTTATGTACAACTACAAGTAACTTACTCAAATTCGCTAATCTAATGGGGGCATAAAGGAAAGAACTTTGGGCTGGAGTCATACTCATACATGAGAGATGGTTGAGAATAAACTCTTATCCACACTAAGTCTCTGTTGTCACATCTGTAAGATGTGACGTTTGGGAGATAATTTCCAAATTTCTTTCTGGGGACCTACGGATTACTTGTGTAGTGGTCAATGAAAGAATAATTATAAGGATAAAAAGAGAATGAAGCACAAATTCAAATCACATTGTGGTTCAGTTGTTTTCAGTCATATCTGAATGTTTATCACCCCATTTAGAGTTTTCTTGGCAAAGATAGTAGAATGATTTTCCATCTCCTTCAATAGCTCATTTTACAGATGAGGAAACTAAGGCAAATAGGGTTAAGTGACTTCCCCAGGGTCACAACTAGTAAGTATCTGAGGACAGATTTGGACTCAGGAAGATGAATCTTCCTAACTATAGCACCAACACTATCCACTGTACCACCTAGCTGACCCTCAAATCACATAACACAATTTTAATGCTAGCTCCTACTTATATACTGGCTCTTTGTTTAGGGAGATTTTCACCTACTTCAGTCTTTTATTGTCAGTTGTTTTTTTGTGTTTTTTTTTTTTTTTGAGGGGAGATAGGAGGTATTGAAGTGGTAGCTACAGGACACTGGACAACATTAACAACATTGCTGACCTCATTAAATCTGACATGGAATAATTTTTTGGGTTGTCATCATCAGATCACCTTTACAATGAAGAAGTCAACAGCAATAAGATCTACCTATTATACTAACCTATTATATATATATATATATATACATATATACATACATACATACATATATACATACTCTGGGTGAAAAGGCTTGCTTAGCGGTAACTAGGTGATGGAGTGAGAAAAGTACTGTGTCTGGAATCAGTAAGACCTAAGTTTAAATTCAGCTTTATCTCTTAATAACTCATGTGACCTTGGAAAAGACAAGCTCTGTTTACCTCAGTTTCCTCATTTTGTAAAATGAGAATCAGAAAAAACATTTAACTCCCAGGATTATTTTGAGTGTTAAATTCTACAATATTTGTAAAGCACCTTGAACAGTGTTTGGTGCATCATAAACACTATATAAATACAATCATCACCAATCATTTTTTTAGCCACATTTATGCATGCTGATAAGAAAAAGAAATCCATTAATAGTAGTTACAACTACTCTTTGGTACATCATTTAAGCATTTAATATGATTTACTTTATGTTAATTTGTTTATATTTTATTCCCCCTGTCACATTTTAAGCTTCTTGAAGGCAGAAATAGATTGTCATTTATTTTTGTATCTTGTATAGTACCTAGCAGAAATACATTCTGCACAGTGGCCCCTCATTAAAGATTTGTTGACTAAATGAGCAAATATCACCTGTGTATAGGCAGTAAGATATAGTCCATGAGGACAAATAAGATGTTTAATAAATTTTTTTGCAATATTCTACCATACCTAATATATTTTTGCTAGACATACAGCAAAAACCGAATATATAATGTCTAATATATGAAGGCTTCATTGTTTGTAATCTTAGGGATTTTGCAATAAATATTAAAGGATCTGATATATTTTACTTTTTGTCATTTTAGTTTTAAGAAGTGAATTACCTCTTTTTGAATTGAATTGAACTGAAAAGTTACTACATCTGAGAGTTAAAAACGCAGTCCAGTTATTTACTAAAAGAAAGCCAAATAAATCAGAGACAGGAACAGAATGGTTAACTAACAGACATCTAGGAGCTTAATATAATACTGATACTAAGCAATTAAAATTCTGGACTGCTTTGTGTGTTAGATAGAGCTGCCTACAAAAACACTAATTTAATATTTTGCAATATGATACTCAACATGCTGAAGAACTTCCCTGGGAATTCCAAAATGATTCAGGCTAAATGTTTCCCTCCTCAATGTGCTTCCTCTTATTAAGTTTTTGGAAATGTTCATTAAGTGTGCACAATTGTCGAAGGAGTCTCGGAAAACTCAGCAATGGATCCAGAGGACATAACGTTAACTCTTCCTTTCCTAGGCAATCAAACATGTAATTTCACTATAAATGATGCTCCTTAGGCTATGGAGATGTGAAATGGGTGTTTTCTAAGTAAAGTTGCTAAGTAACATTAAGAAAATGGCTATGAAAGCCAAGTTAATGTTCTCAGTTGCAACCACTTAGCAAAGGCATTTAAAAAAATAGCAGTCTCACCGTGGATTTACTGTAACATGGGAAATCCTTTGCCATGCTTTGTTGGAGATGCCTTCATTCTTTAGACAATAATAACCATTAGACTTTCTACCTTCCAAGTGTTTCATAGACATTAACTAATTAATACGACACAATTGTGAAGTGATTATTTTTCCCATTTTACAATTAGTAAAACAGTAGGAAGGCAAGATACTTGGCAAAAACTACACACTAGAAACATTTGAAGAGAGATCAGAAATCAGGAATTTCCAGATATTTTGTGATAGTTATATAGTTCATTTCTCTCCTCATCTCTAATTACTAAAATTTTATTCTTATAACAAACATCAGCTCCCAAAAGTTTCAAAAATGTTTCCTTTTAAATTTACTCTCACTCTCAATTAACTTTCAAATACAGACATCCCAAATATTGGCTGAATTAAAATAATTTCATTATTTCTAGGTACAAGTCATAGTGATCAGATCACTTTGCTGGTTACAGTCAATACTGTTACTCTGATCCTTCTACTTGCTTTAATTAGCATTATTATTTTATATAATGTTTGATACATCTAACATAAATTAAAACTCACCATGCCAGCCAGAATTGAAAATTCAAAACTAAAGCTACAAGGAAAAAGCTTTAGTTTTACGGGGAATAAATAATTTGTAAAAGACTAAAAGAATACATAGGAAATTTTAAAAATCAAGGAGAAGGGATCATTAAATGGCAATTGTGTAGAGATTAAGGAGAACTGGCAATTCCAAGAGACAAAGGAGAGGAATTTCTGCAAAGGCATCAATATAGAAGGAAGATTATGTATAGGAATAAATTGTCAGTGTCAAACAAAATTAATATACTTAAGATAAGGTATGCAACCAAATGAGAAAAGTTATTTTGTGTCAAATATGAGTTTTATATCTAAGAGATATAAATATTCACAAAAGATGAATTGAAAATTAATAACCATATGAAATAATTTCCAAAGAAATAAAAGAAATGCAAATAAAAATATCCTGGAGATTTTTTGTCACACTGTTCAAAATGAAAAAGATGTGAATAGCCAACATTGGAGGCTTAGAAATATTGCTAAAGTAATATATTGTTGGTTAAGTTGTAAATTAGTATAATCATTTGAGAAAATAATTTGGAATGATGCAAATTAAATGATCAATATGCTGATATCCTTTGACCCAGAGATTTCACAATTAGGAAAATAGTCCAAAGAGGTGAGCAATAAAAGAGAAAGCTCTCTTGAATACCAGCTGTTTTTTCCTAACACTTTTTTTAAAGGATTTTTTAAAGGAAACAAAGATATCCATGTCTAGGTGTAGCTAAACAAGTAACACATTACTATAATGTAATAATACCATGCTGCTTGTAACAATACTTCTCTGCAAAAAAAGGTATAGATGAACTAATGAAGAGTAAAGTGAGCAGAGTCAAGGAAACTCATATGTATATGTGTGTGTGTATATATATATGTGTGTGTGTGTGTGTGTGTGTGTGTGTGTAATCATACAAATAGAAAGAACAATCACATAAGACAGGGAATTAATTTTGAAAAAATACAAAAACAAGCATGATATCAACAAAGGTATATGAAAAGATATCACCTCCATTCTTTGGTAGAGTTGGAAGTTTCATATGTGTTGAATGCTACAGATATTTTCAGGTTTTTTCTCTTTTATTACTGAGGGTTTATGACTGATTTTTCTCTACTTTTTGGTCATGATTATTATATGACTGGGGGTTGAGGAGATGGATGTAGGGGAGAAATTTAGGTGAAAATAAACATCATCAATAAAATTTTAATAAAAAAGTTGAAGAAAATATTTGGAAAATAGAATATAGATGGGAATTAATATGTAATTAGCTTGGAAAGACAAATTAAGTCTGATTATGACTAGTCTTAAATGTCAATCAGTAGAATTTGTGTTTTGTCTACAGATGGTATGGGTCCCTGGAGTTTCTTAAAGGAGGAAGTGGCATGATTAAACCTATACTTTGGAATGCCAATTTGATGTGTGTGTGTGTGTGTGTGTGTGTGTGTGTGTGTGTGTGTGTGTGTNATGCCAATTTTGTGTGTGTGTGTGTGTGTGTGTGTGTGTGTGTGTGTGTGTGTGTGTGTGTATGTGCAGAATGAATTGGAAGAGGAGAGAGTGGATTCAGAGGGACTATTACAGGACGGGATACTCAAAAACCATTACGGTAACAAAGATGTGAAATGATGAGGGCTCAATATCTGGTGCTAACCATTCTGAAGAGCTGATATTTCTGACAGTTAAAGTTGTCATAGTGGGTAAGCCAATGCTTTTTCTTAACATATAGAAAATATAATTGACTCAGGGACTAAAATTCAGTTCCATGATGTAGCATTCTGGTCACCAGAGCGCAAAGAGACCAAAGGAACTCTAGAAAAAAACACTTGTGCTCAACTAAATAAAATGCCATATCTTTTGCCAAATAGCCTTCCCTGATTTGAATGTCCTTTACTTGCTAGATATGTAGATATCTCCTTTTGACAATTATTATATTGCTATAAATGTCTTATTTTGTTCTGATCTAAAATCTGAAAAACTAGTCCAATGAGTCTATCCCTGGCTCTTAATAATGGTATGTTATCCTCTCTCCTTTGAGAATGAATTCTTCTGCAAAATGATGTAAATTCTATATATACTGTACTAGGTGACAGATATAAGAAGGCAAAATTGAAACAATCTCTTCTCTAAATAATCATGAATTAAATTGGAGGAAAATAGCAAGAATATAGATAAAAACAAAGGGCATTAGGAGGGAGTTTGGGCTGGAGATTGTATCAGAGATGAGTTTTGAGGGAATCTAGGCATTCTGGATGTGAAAGTATGGATTTAGGACTTCCCAGTCAAAGGAATGGTGAAGGGAGTTAAAGTGTCACAAAATGAGAGAAAGCAAGTAGGATACTCTGGTTGAAATGTAAAAATGTATAATTTGTGAAAGAGAATAAAGGCCCATAAGCTTGGAAAGACAATCTGGAGCCAGACTGGGAAGAGCTTTAAATAGTAAACAGAAAAGTTTGTATTTTATTCTAAAGGCATTTTAAGACACTGGAACTTCTAAAGCAAGAGAGTGACAGATCTGTCCTTCAGGAGTATAATTTTGGCAACTCTGCAGATAATGGGTTAAAGAAGGGAAAGTACTCGAATGTGTCACTCAGGAACTCCTCGGTTATTAAGTCCACTTATTCTGTTCTAGTGATTTCAGTTCAATCACATACACCAAATTAATATGATTAATTTATTTTGAAAAGTATTCTGGTGAAAAAAAGTGCTCTGATGTTGTAAAAGGAAACTAAAAGAAAACCATTACTCATAGCCAGAATTAATATGAGCAATAGTTAGCATTTCTCTCACGAAGAAAAATATAGCAATTCTTGTGCAGTGAAATAACCTAATGAAGGATTCAACTTCTGCCTCATCGTTATAAGAACTCAAATTTGTTTTGCTTCAGTAGAGATGGTTCCCTTGATGATCAAGGTGGCAATCTGATCGATTTCTAGGATGAAATTAGTTACTGCAGTTGATATGCGTAATTCTCCTTTACTGCTTCTGTGAGGATTGACAGCTAAGTTTATTTTTCTATTTTTTCCTTTCCCCTTTGCTTTCCTTATAAGTAGGCCAAAAAGCTAAATGTTTAACTGTTTATATTCATCAGGAACTATATTACCGAATAGAACTTGTATTTTTTCTTGATGTATTTACATAATAAAAAAAGAACACAAAATTTAGGAAATGAGTCAATAGTAGCCCATGAAAGCTCATATTGTCCTTGGAGAATGGTTTTAGCAAAATGTTTTCATGAATTTTTTTTCTGTATAGAAAATGTGTTTTCTAGGCTAGAAAATTAACTGTCCTCTAATCAAAAGAAGCTCAAAAGCTTTTTGACCCAAGCATGATCTTCTGTCTCTATGTATCTGTTGTGAGCAAGCTGAGTGAATTGTGTTTTGAGTATACAAGATTGTGCAATTCTTTCAATCTGAACCATGTGAATGATTGATATCTGCTCAGAAGTATAGATGTGAGGAGGAAGTTAAAGGGGAAAAAATGTGTTAGAGAGTAAGAATTGGCATGGAAGTTACTCATGTATTATCTCCAACACTTGGAATTTGTTCTGCAGAGAATACTCAGTTGCGGTTTATTAGACTAGGTTTCAAAGTTAGTGAAAACCTCAAAGGGTTATTGAGCACAGAAGGGCAAAAATAGGGAAATTGCTATATTTTATCAAGCTACTAGATCTAAAACATACATGAACGTAGTACTTGAACATTAAGCTATGGCTTTCACTGCATCTCAAGAATAATGTTACTCAGACTTGTCTTCCCACAGTTTTGGCCAAAAATGGAAAATATAATTGTAAATACTTCATATAAACCTCATGCACATTTATAAAAAAAGTTCCCATTATTTTAAAATCTTAGTCAATACCAAAAGAAATTAAATTTACATGTGTAACTAGTTAAACCTAAAAAGACTTTTCAACTAATCAAACAATAAACATTTATTAAGCCTCTGCTATGTTTCAAACATGAATAATCACTTATATCTCTTTTCCATTGCTTTGGTTTGCCTATATGACCCTGAAATTGGGTGTATACTTTCCATTTACATAAAGTAAATATATCTTTTGTTTTAATTCAAGAAAACTTTTATGTATGTTTTATAATATCTACATCTCCAAATGGAGTCAGATACTACTGAAATGACTGAACAAGGACATTCTTATTTTTATTCTAACATATTACACCTTTAGTATTTCATTGTATTGTAACATGGACTTCATAAACACTTAAATTATGTGTTTTAAGGGTTTTTACCATTTGTTGTTGCTGTATTATAAACATTATAAATAATGACAGTAAGTTAATTTTAAAAGATTGCTCATTTTATCATATTCAATAATAAGATTACTGGTTAAAATTTCATGGTGACTTTTATAATTTGTTATTATATTATAGTAATTTTGTAATTCCATTAGCAGTATTTGTATTACTGTACTAATTGCATGACTATGGATAACTCAGTTTGCTTTTGTGAGCCTTAGATTCCTCACCTCAAAGTAAATATATCTAAAATTTATCTGAGCATCTCCTCACTCCCTACCCCCACACCTTCCACTGTCCTACTAGTTAATCTATTGTATACATGTGCATGACTATAATGATTAATCTGTTTCATTGTTTATGGTATCTTTCTTCATAATGTAGTTTTTCTTGTTGATCTCTTTAAATATTATCACTGTCCACTTCCTCCATTTTTTAATTCATGCTTACAATTCTTGCATTTTTGGAATTTTTAGAGGAATAATATATTTTGTTTTACTCATCTCTCCTTTCACTATGCATGTGTCTAATTTTAAAATGTGTTCTTGAATGAATTAAATCATTTTTAAAAATCCATTGCTCCATTCCTGTTCATTTTACTGGCAAATTAAATACATTGATTTTTGAGATTATAATAGTTAAGTTTGAGTTTCATTGAATTTAATTTTTGTTATGCTATCTTTAATTTAAAATTAATCCTTTTTTTCTTGCAGTTTGTTTTCTCTATATGGATCTTTACTTGGGTTCTTCCTCTAATTTTCTAATGCCTCCCATTACCTTGTTCAATCCTACTTTGACACTTGTTTTCTCTTTCCCTGTCCTTTCTTTCATCTTCCTCTATCCTTTCCATCTGCAACTCATATACAATGTTGTGATGATCCTCCCAAATCCATTCTAGTCCATCACTTTATAATATTAATTTGTGGTAGCCTCTACCAGGAAATATGCATATGACTCAGAATCACAGAGTTTTAGTGTGTGTAAGGGATCTTAGAAATCATCTTGTCCAATATATATTTGAATAAGAAGTTCTTATAAAACATATAAATAGATCACTAGAGAGTTAACAGAGAGACAAACAGATAGATGTAGCAAGTATTTTAAAGACTTAAGGAGGGAATTTTCCTGACTTTCTTGGATCTCACTTGGCTCTTCTGCTACTATGTCAGATTCATCAGATTTGAAACTCACCAAACTTCTCTATTTCCTTTAGAGATATTATTTCATGGGAGGACTTGACTATGAAAAGAGGAATGAATTTTGAAGCAGGTACTGGTATTCAGGATGGAAAGTGTTATTCACCTTTACAAAAATCACTGATGAATATTGAGTGCAGATTCAAAAAATACTTTTTATTTACTTCCAATATTTTTTAATTTGCATGTTTTCTTTTGTAACTGCTAATATGGAAATATTTTAACATAACTTTACAGGTACAATCGATATATTGCTTGGCTTCCTAAGGGGTGGAAGAAAAGCTGGAAGATTGGAAAGAATTAGGAACTCAGACTTTAAAAAAATAAATGTTAAAGTTTTTAAATATAATTGGTAAATATTCACTATTTTGTAGGCATATTGCTGTAATTATGTTTTTTCTCATGCATATCTGCTTTTTTATGGACACACATGTACTAATATAATGTGTATATGGAATGTGGTCTAGATGTAACAATACTGTAGTTACAGAAAGATTCTTTTAAGTGAAACTTTGCATTAAACTCTATTATACATATTGTTGATGTATATTTCTTGTGGGTAGCTATTGTGATTACCTGGGATTCTGAGTTAGCCATCTTTCTATCATTTTGAACTAATATGTATTTGATACTATGCCACATGATGCTATATGTCAAAATATATCCTGCAAGGCACTGCAAATTCTAAACTCTGAAGGAAGGTAAGAATCCTCTTGGGAACAGATTCTGCTACTTCTTCACAGGCCAGATAAATAGTACAGATGCTCACGAGAAATCTGGCAAGTGGCATTATTACTAATCTTTTCAGCTTAAATGGGATTATAAGATGTTACCTGGAGTGTGAGAGATTTTGACATGTTTATAAAAAATTTTGGTCTTTGGAGAATGGGGCTAAGAGACAAAGGAAATAGTGGTAGGGGCAACTCATTTTCCTTTTCCCAGAAGAGGAGAGAACAACAGCTAAAATGGCAGAGCAGTTGTTGGCAAAAAAAAAAAAAAAGGAATGCGGCAATGGCAGTAACATTACAGTATTTTTCCCTCCGTGATCCAAGGGGAGAAGATAGAGAAAGATCATGGTGATTATAAAAGAGATGGAGAAACTACTGTCCATAGTTTGTCTTTTTTGATGAGGCACCAGTATACTGACAAAGCCTTTTGGGAAATGAAAAGAAACTGACCCTTCTCTATCCAGCTCTCCTATAAAATTGCTTGTTCTTAAACAAGTGTGTTCATTTGCAATTCATTTTCTTATGTGATAATCATTTTACTGACTTTTGCTTTTTCTTTAAAAGTTTGTTTGATAACACATATATTTATGTGAATGCATCTAACTGTAGGTTGAAAGCATAGGGGTCCTGTTGGGTTAGCTCACTGCTTGTACAAGACAGAATCCCTAACTTCTAGAATGTAGGTGATTCATGTCTTCTGGGGGATTAATAAACTATTGTTTAATTATATGAATGATCTCATAACTCTCCCAACATATGGGACTTTAACATTAAATTTGGATTTTCATTTTTGAAGAATAAATTTGTTTGAACTTGGGGTGGTGCTGAGAAAAGAACTGCAGGTTGTTGGGATAAACCCTTTGTCCCTTAGCCTGAAGAGAAAGAATATGTTGGTGGCTAAAATGATAGCAGGGGAGAGTAATGAATGTTGGAGGGGATGTGGCAAAATTGGGATGTTAATGCATTGCTGGTGGAGTTGTGAACTGATCCAACCATTCTGGATGGCAATTTCGAATTATGCCCAAAGAGTGATAAAAGAATGCCTGCCCTTTGATCCAGCCATACCATTGCTGGGTTTGTACCCCAAAGAGATCATATATAAACAGACTTGTAGAAAAATATTTATAGCTGTGCTCTTTGTTATGGCAAAAAAACTGGAAAGTGAGGGTGTGCCCTTCAATTGGGGAATGGCTGAACAAACTGTGGTATATGTTGGTGTTGGAATACTATTGTGCTCAAAGGAATAATAAACTGGAGGAATTCCATGTGAACTGGAAAGACTTCCAGGAATTGATGCAAAGTGAAAGGAGCAGAGTGAGAAGAATGTTGTGCACAGAGACTGATACACTGTGGTAAAATAGAATGTAATGGACTTCTGTACTAGCAGCAATGCAATGACCCAGGACAATTCTGAGGGATTTATGGAAAAGAACACTACCCACATTCAGAGGAAGAACTACAGGAGTGGAAACACAAAAGAAAAACAACTGCTTGTACACTTGAATTGATGAGGACATGATTGGGGATGTAGACCCAAAAGGACCACACCAATGCAACTATCAATAATATGTAAATAAGTCTTGCCTGACCACACATGTTAAAGCCAGTGGAAATCCGAGTTAGCTACGGCAGGGGCAGGGGGGAAGGTTGAGGGGATGAAGGGCAAAGAAAAACATGAATTATGAAACCATGGAAATTTTTTCTAAAAATAAAAAAAAATTAAAAAAAGAATATGTTGGAGAAGAAGAAGGAGTAAAACTTAGTGGTTCCTATTTTTTGGTTTTATTCTCCATACTGACCTCTTGGCTCTTGTGATATCCAGTGAGCACAACACCATCTACTTCAAGTCATTCAAGCTCAAGGGCTAAGGTACTTTTTATACCTGCCAAGATCTATGGATTCTATCTCCTGTGATACTCATAAAACATGTCTCTTTTCTTTCTCAATAAATTGCCCTGCTCCCCAATTCATACTCTCATTACTTCATCTATTACATCACCATTGTAATAACCTTCTAATTTATTCTCTATTGTGCTCCCTCTAGTAAAATTCTGCACTCTAATGCCAAAGTTAAGTTCCTCTCACTCTCTTTCAGCTCTTCTCAAAAACTGTTCTTTGCTCTTGACCCTTTCTTTTACTTTGTTAGGTATAACAAATGTTAAGATCTTTAATCTCATAGATGAGGAAACAGAGATAAGGAAAGTGATCTACTATGGTAGTGAAGTGAATAGAACACTGGATCTTTAATAAGAGAGATGAGTTCAAATTGGACCTCAGGCATTCAATAACCCCCCTTTGAAGATCACTCCTAACAAGGAATTGACTACTTTCAGTGATACTCCATTCCATTTTTGTATCTTGCCAATTTTTAGGAAGTTTTCAATATTAAATCTGTCATGCTGCTTCTTGTGACCCCTTCTGTGAAACAGTACAAATTTAATATACAGCCCACATGATAACCATTCCATTCATATGTATTAATTTTTTCTTGTCTCTTTGTGTGTCACATTCAAACATGCAAAAACATGTTTGAAGTAGTTGAGAAACAATTCTCAGTAGAATATATCAGCTTATCCTTTCAGTACCTTGCAAACAATTTTACAAGCTTTTTAAATGGAGATTTCTTTTTAATGGGAAGATCAAAGACAGTGCTCCTTAGAAAAAATTAATTTCCTATTAAAAGCAATTTTAGAAATAGGTAAGTTGTTCTAAAGTAATTAATTTTATTTTTTCGTGCTGTTTCATATAGTAAAATTCATAAAGGAGTATATAAGGAATCTTTATGACTGTTTTTGATTAAAACATACCAACACGGAGACAAGAGCATATGAGAATTGCAAAAATGACTTTTACGTTTATTACTGTCAGCCTCAAGTATTTGCTAATTTTAACTATAGTGTCCTGAGAACACAGTATGTCAAAGTGTTAATAGTCTGATATATAAAGATGAAGGAATTGTACCTTTACTGGGTAGTATTTAAACAGATGTTTAATCAGGGCAGTTTAGTGGTAATGACACCAATTAATCAAGGACCCAAAAAATTCACCTTAGAACAAACCAACACCATTAAATTCAAGGAGATTAATTATGTTTATAAAAAAAAAAACAACAACATGGCAACATAATTATCATTAGGACAATGTCAAGTGGCCTGTTGAATCTATGTTCCCACTCAACAAACAGAAGGTCCAAGAGACTTTGCATGAATCACTATTTTCTGTGTTGGAAAACAGAAGAAGTAATTTTTTCCCCCTCAAAAATACTAGCTTAGAATTCATGCCTAGCAACTAAAAAGAAAAAAAAAAAACAACTAAGTGGTACGTCTAACCTTCAAACCTGTACGTGTAAGACAGCATGTAAGTCTCTTGGTTAAGAATTCCTCCATTCTAAACCAAATAAAATTCAAGTCATGGTAGAATTCTTAGCAGACTGATCAAAGTTTTCCATCTCAAGGGATTGTTGGCTGGGTGAAGGTGGAATTGAGTCAAGTTCCAGAGATGTAGTATACCTTACAAATGAGACCAAGATGAAAGGGCGGGGGGAACAGTAGCTATTAAAATTATTATAGCTTAGAGTTACTGCTGGGAGATTTATTTAAATACCATTAGCAAAAATCATTATTTAGAAGTTGCAATTTATTGTTATGGTTGAATGCTTCGGTAGAACAATTTAATCCTTCTTTTTAACTTGAGTTAATTAAATCAGTTTTTATATCATTTCCAACAAATTCTTATTATCATTTTTGTACTTCTTGCTCAGAACAACAATTTTTAGTAACAGCCTTTATTTATGTTTGTGACCTTAGCTGTCAAACCTGAGGGAAAAATATCAGTACTTTTTCTAGCCTTTAAACTGATAAAGTACGTGATATAAATTGAACTAATCAAAGAGGTCAAAATTTGGTTGAGAGAGTGTTATATATCTCAAGTGTATGATTCATAACATCTTACATTATAAGGGATCATTTTATAAATTGTTTTTCTTGGTTTCTGAAAAAAATCCTCCCAAATTCACTGCTAAGTAAATAAAATTGTGATTATCCTCATTTTTTCAGAAGAGAAACTCACTAGAGCATTGTGGGAAGATGGCAGAGTAGGGTGGGAAGCTTTTACAAGCTCCCAACCCCCCCCCCCCAAATAACCAAAAATAACTCCATAAAAACATTTAAAGTGGCAAAAACAGAAGCGATTCTGGAGTTAAGCTGAACAGCAAAGGATAATTAGGGAGAAAGGTTTCTGACTTCCCTGGCCTCTGTCCCAAAGCTATAGCCCTGGGGGCAGGAAGAGAGGCAGGCAAGATTAGCAACTTCACTATGTTGGCTGAGCCACGGGATCCTGTATCCCTAAGGATGCCTCTGGAATCTGAATCCTCAGGTGGAGGAGCCTGGGAGCAGCTGTGCTTGCTGCCCCCTCAGCTCTAAGGAGTAGACATCTCAGAGAGAGGGCACGAGGTCCTATGGGAAGGAACTTAAGCCTCATTTCTAAGCATGAAGTGTCTTATGAGGCCAGAAAAACCAGACCTTAGACCTTTGTTTGGGACTGTGGTCATAGGAGAGAAGGAGTGAGGAAGAAGCTAGCACAAGGGCAGTGTGGTTACTGAGGGGGCTGGAGCCCCATCAGCTGTGGTCACTCCAAGGAGAGTGGAGTCTCTGGTTGTTGCCATGGTTGGGGGAGGCGCAGACTGGTTGATTGCATTGGCAGTGGCAAAACTAGCCACTGATTCTTTTTGGAGCACTTGAGGTCAATCTCGGACCAGGAGTTCATCTGACTAAACTGCAATGACTAAATAAGACCAAGGAAAAAACAAACACAAACAAAAAAAAATCTGGTATGGAGGAGAAATAAGTGGAGAAACTGCCATGGTGAAGGGGACAAGGGAGTAGAGGGATGGGAGCACTAGAACCCAACTCTTCTCAAACCTGGGATAAAGAGAGAATAACACACAATTAGAGTAAAATTTTTCTTAGCATACAAAGAAACAGAAGGGATAGGGGACAGGATAAGGGAGAGACTGAGAAGAGAAAGGAAAACAAGGGGATAAGAAAAGGGAAGAAAAGAAGGGATACCAGAAGGGAAGTATATGTGAAGAGGAAGGAGAATAAGGCAAAGGGGTGGGAATAAGGGAATCAAGAAGAAGGAGGACGCTGTTAGCAGATAAAGAAGAAATTTGGGAAAAGGTAAAGACAGAATAAAATAAGGTAATAGGCAAGGGATAAGGGAGAGAACTTTGGAAAGGGGCCAATTTGCAACTAGGAAGAGATACATGGAAAATGGAGACAGAAATAGAATGAAAGTGAGGTGCTGCAGGAGGATATATTAACTCCAGCTGACCCAGAGAAGGCAGGAATACGGTCACAACAGTTGGGGTTAAAATGAATATAATTGGAAGGGATAAAAAGTATAGCATATTATGTTGGGGGGAGTTTAATATGGATAATGAAGCATTATCATTATTGGACCTGTTTGCATGGAGCTTTATAGCACTAAGATTTTTAAAGGAAAAAATTAAATGAGGTACTATCAAAGTAGATAATGAAGGAATAATAGTGGCAGATTTTAACTTTCCCCTCTCAGAATCAGATAAAGCTACCAAGAAAAAAAAGAAAAGTTTAGGAAATGACTAGAACCTTAGATAAGATAAATAGATATGTGAAGAGCCTCCATAAAACTATATTAGATTAGCTGTTGAAGTAAGCCTCACATAATGGCTTACCTTAAAATTTGTACTATGAAGGTCATCTTGCATCCCTGAAGGCTTGTAGCACTGGAACAAAAGTTCCATTGAGTATGACTACTCTGGAAAGGCTGTTTTGGAAAGAGTATGGTCCTGGCAACAGATTGTGTCTGTTGCCTAAGGACCAATCCAGAAAAATATGGTCCTGATAATACACATTAATTGGGCTAAAGTAATGAAATCAAATGCTAATAGGAACATGGAAAAACAGGCTTAATATTACATTGCTAGAGCAATTGTGATTTTTTTTAAGTAAACAAGATAGGATTATACATTAAGAGCTTTAAAGCTGTTTACACTCATTGATCTAGAGATCTCATTACTAGGATTAGACCCTAAAGCAGGGGTCTGCAAGGTATGGCTCTGGAGCCATATCTGGCTCTTTTAAGGGCCAGATATGGCTCTTTCTGCAGGAGCCTTAAAGTCAATTTTTTTCAGGTGCTGTTACAGTAGCGCATACTGTGCGCACTGTGAGCACTGTACAGCTGTCACGCAATGATATTTTAAAAATGTGGCGTTTATGGCTCTCATGGCCAAAAAAGGTTGCTGACTCCTGCCCTAAAGGCATGATTGAGAGGATAAAAAGCTGTATTGTATGAAAATATTGATGGGACCTTTGTTTATTATGATCAAATAACTGGAAATAACATAAATTCAATGAATGGGAGAAATGATTGATTGTGATATTTTAATAGATTATAATTTTATTGAAATGTCAAATATTGGAAATACAAAGAAAATAGGGGAACTATATGAAGAAAAAAAAGAGAATAAGAGAATATATAACACAATTACATCAAAAACAGACACAAAATCAAGGGAAAAAAGGTTCCAAGTAAAACAAATCCAAAGAGAATTAAAAAGCAGAGGATGTTTATATTAGCACACATGTAATATATGTATATATTTTAATATATACATATATATATTTAAACAAATTGTAAACAATGTAGAGTTTGTGATCTTGCACATAATCTTTTTTACACTTGTTTTATGTTAACGTTTTTGTTGTAGGGGGGCTAATAAAAATAAATAAATAAAAATGTAAGAGAAATAAAAAGAAGAAACAGTCTCAAGATGAGTGTTCTAAGATGAGTGTTCCTTTCTCAACATAGCACTGTCTTTCATAAAGACTACCTAGAAGAGACCTACAACCTTAGCAAGGACTCAGAAATATTTCTTAATTTGTTGACAGCTTGAATTTTTTCACTTGAAAATTTCTACTTATAAAGTAACAAAAAAAAGTATAAAAACATAATTTACTTAGACAGTCTATGCCTACATATAATCAATTCATTTTATAATAAAAGCGTCTTAGGTATGGAAATAATCAAACAACATCATAAAAATGAAAGCAAATATATCTTATCAGATAAGAAAAAATGGCTGTTGATGTGAGGATAATATAAGAATCAGTCATTGTATACAGTTAGAACAATTAAAGCAAAGATCAAAATCAATATCAAATTAAAAGAAAATAGATGACAGTATAAAATTGTATCAGATTCAAATAAAATATAAGTGCCAAAAAATGAATCTCCACTTTCATATTACCAGAAAATTTTAAACATTATAAACTTATCTCTACAATTGACAGGGTTTAAATAGAACCAAACCACCTTATCTTATGACTACTCACACTCCTTGACAAGGTTAGAAACAACCATGGGCAAAGGTAGTTTGCAACACAAACTGATTTGTAAAACATCATGGAAGAAGATGATAAAAATGTTACAAATAATATCTGCTCATAAAACATCTGAAAAGCAGTGGAAGTGAACACAACTCTGAAGATCTGTGTTTTGAGGACTCAATTTAAACATATCATCCCAAAGGCATTCAGAGATTGCACAGGCAGAAGAACAATAACTCCAAAAAAAAAAAAAAAAGGAATTCAATTTTTCACTTTCTTTTCATGATCTGTTTTCATCATCAATGAAAGAAGAACCATAACTTTTGGACTAGAAAACATCAGTCTGATATTTAGGACAATAACATAAAGAAGAGAGATTAGACAAATATGCAAGGAAGAGATACAAAAATGAATGGGAGATCATTTAAAAAAATGTACCTTCTGTCTTAGAAACAATTCTGTGTGTTGTTTTCATTGAGCCATCTACTTGCCTCCAAGGGACAATAATCTTGAACACAATGAGGTTTTGTTTTACAAGGTAGTTTAAAGAATATAGTAGCTGGGTGGCTCAGTGGATTGATAGCCAGGGCTAGCAACTGGAGGTCCTAGGTTCAGATCTTACCTCAGACACTTCCTAGCTGTGTGACCCTGTGCAGGTCTCCTAAACCCCATTGCCCCACTACTCTTCTGCCTTGGAACCAATACACTCTATTGATTCTGAAATGGAAGGTAAGGGGTTTAAAAAAAGATAGCTTACAGATATCAAATTAAAGGGAAAAAATCAACTGTAATATTAAATAACATGCTATGTTAATTTTATTATTATATTGAATGTTATAATAATTCTTATTCTAACATAACAGATCATATATTGATAGCACTAGAGAAAAATATAGGATAATAATCTTTCCTTAAATAAGGTATATTTTACTCAAGTGTTAATGTCATATAAGAGTCCTGGGTAAATGTAATTCCATAGATAACCCTATTTAGTGACTCTAATTAATAAAGTCAGGTGAGTCATTTACCAGGGTAATAAATACTCAGTTAAAGTTCTCATTCTTGTCAGAGATCCAAATCTTACATAGGATTCAAATGGAAAAGAAGTATCTATAAAAAATGCTGATGTCTTAATATAGGCAGAAACTCATGTTCTCTTAATCTTCTGCACAATTTTCAGTCATAACTAGGGCAAGATGCTTGGATCCTTGTTTCAAATAATCAAAATATTTCAGATGCAGAAACATGTAAGTAGAACACAAAGGAACAATTGATATCCAGTTGGTGAGAAACATTAGTTAAAAGAGGAAACTACTGGAGATGATCTGTTTTTGCTCTCTATGAGAACTTCTGGTAGTAACCTCTGTCTTTCTGTCATCATAGTCACAGATGTCACACAAAGTCACATTTTTTCTTTCTTTTTTCCAATAAAATTTTATGTATGAGACCTGGGATCTTTCTGTCTTCTCAAGAAATTCTAAATTTTTCTTTAAAAGCTGATTGGGATTATCCTTTTTGTTACTTGCTCCAGATAATGGAATTACTGGTTATAGATCTAATAATTCTTTATGTTTTCCCATATATCTTCTATCAAGGATCTACCCAATGTGCTAAAGATATTTCTTAATTTATGGGTGGATGGGATAATTTCATATAGACTACTGAAACATTGGCTATCCATCTGTTATTCCATATTCTCCCAGCATGATTTGCCCAATTCACTTTGATTTTCTGTAATATTATCATTTTTTCCAATTCATATTCTTAACTAAAAGACCTAAGTGTCAGCACTGGAAATACACTGTATCCTCCACTGATCTTTGATTCTTTGGTGATTGTGGTATACATAAAATAGTACTAAAATATTTTGCTGTAAACAAGATGAGTTTTTAATATTGAGCAGCATCATTAAGAACATTGCATAAATTTTAACAAGGCAATTCAATCTGGTCTTTTGTACAATTTAATTCTGGAATCTCTTCATTTTCTATTTTCTTTATAATTAATAGAATTTATCCACAAGTGTGGATAAATCAGTCCCATTCCCCACCTCCTCCCTGTAATACAGAAGACATCATCTGAGAGACATGCAAATTCACACAAATTATGTCTTTCATGTTTCCATCTTTTGTTCACTCTCTGGAGATAATATTCACAATTACTCTTCAAGAATTAAATATATAGCTGTGCATGGTGTTATCTTTGTTATACTCATTTCATTGTTTATTATCTCATGTAATTCTTTCCAGATTTTGTTAAAATTAGTCTGCTTATAGTATCTAATGGTGCAGTAGTATTCCATCGCAATCCTATACCATAATATTTTTAGTCATTCCTGAAATCATGGACATCCCCTCAATTTTCAGTTCTTTGACTCCACAAGAAAAGAATTGCTTTGGAACATAAAGGTTCTTTTCCTTTTTCCCTGATATCTTTGGGAAACAAACTAAGCGATGGTGTTGTTGGATCTAAGGAAATGCACAGTTGTTTTTTTTTTTTTTAATTTTTCAGAAAATTTTTCCATGGTTATATGTTTCATGTTCTTTCTCTCCCCCCAAAACCACCCTTCAACCCCACCCCCCAAGCTTCCCACCCCCATTGCCGACCACATTTCCACTGGGTTTTACATGTGTCTTTGATCAAGACCTATTTCCATAGTATTAATATTTATTTGCATTAGGGTGATTGCTTGGAGCCTACATCCCCAATCATATCCCCATTGACCCATGTGATCGAACAGTTGTTTTTCTTCTGTGTTTCTACTCCTACAGTTCTTTCTCTGAATGTGGATAATGTTCTTTCTCATAAGGACCTCAGAATTATTCTGGGTCATTGCACTGCTACTAGAAGAGAAGTCCATTACATTCTATTTTACCACAGTGGGTATACACCGTTTTAAAACTCTCTTGATGTAATGCCAAGTTGCTCTCCAGGATGGTTGGATCAGTTCACATCTCCACAAACATATTTTCTGTCTGTTGAGACTGTGAAAGGTACATGTACTGACAGAGTAATTCAATGGACTGGCCATCCTACTTACTACACGTCATAGCTGGGCAAGGGGTATTTTTCTCTATTTATCTTTTCCAGTACAGATTATTGGGCTGACCTCTTTTAGTAAATTAGGAATTTTGAGGATTTATAATGTTGTCTGTTCATCGTTTTTCATAAACAAAAGCACGAGTAATAAAAGACAGTTTAGTTTTTCTTGGGACAGCTCATTCCACTATTGGATAACATTGAACTAAAATCTTTTTCTCCACAATTTTCATTCATTACTATTAGAGTTTTTCACATTGGAATGAAGAAGGTCTAACTTAATCACTTTTCCAAATAACTCTTTAAATATTATAAGAAATGTGTTATGATTTCCCCCAATCTTATGTTTGCTATGTCAAAGATAACCATTTCCTTAACACCATCATCAATTGTACCATTTATATAGCATTTTAAAATGTACAAAACACTTTTCATATATTACCTCATTTGATCCTTGCAATAGCCCCATGAAGTGGTTGCTGTTATTATCACTGTATTTTAGGTGAGAAAATAACACTTATTGAAGTCATATAGTCTAGATCTTTCACTGTCCTATTTGCCCTTGTTTGGTTAAAATTAGTTTCCCAGAATTCATCTAGAAATCTGCTCTCAGGACCTCATGATGTGATAAGGAAGAGTCCTCAGTCAAATTTTATATCTCTTTGTTTCACCAGGTGCTTGTAAATAGTAAGCATTTTATTTCTGTTTCCTAATGATGGTGGTTGACAAAGCTACACACCAATGAAGCATGGGGTGGTAATCTGAAGGTCTGTTCAAATTAACTTCTGCCTATAAATATATTAATTGTGAGCCTGTCACAATACTTATACTCAAAGTGGTAGAATAAATCATTTGGGCAAAGCTATGATATTGCTTATTCTGGAATAAAAAGAAGGTATCTTCTTTTCCTATTGGCACCTATGGACCAAGTCCAGTGGCCAGATTAACTAGCTGCTACAATGAAAAATGTTAAATGAATTTACTACAGTGAAGCAGTAGGGGAAGCAGAGAGAGATTTTAGATGTGATCAGAGTATCAATTAAGAGCTATTTGATATACCACAACATTCATAGCAGCACTCCTTATTAATGAATAACAGAAAGTGAAATGTTTCCCTACTGGTTGGGAAATATTTGGGAAAAACAATAACTATTGCATATGAAAGAAATTGATTATGCTTATGCTTTATTGTAGAATAGAAAATTACAAATTTTACAAATTCAGAAAAATATATAAGGATATTTGTTAACTGAAGAACAGTGAAATAAGGAGAATGGAGAAAATTACATAATAATTAGAGGAATGTAAATAAAATTATCTCTAAAACTGTCAAACTTTGAAGAATGGAAAAAAATCAGTGAAGATTCTGAAAAAAGCACAAAAATACATCTTTTCTTATGGTAGAAATGATGAGAAACTATTAGGGCAGAAGAGTTTCTATAATACATGATGAAGTTGCTACATTAAAGGCTTTTGCTTAATCATTTTTCTTTATAGCAAAGAAGGATCCAGTAAGGAGAAGGGACTGAAATGACTAATGTAAGGTAAAACTGCATCAATAAAACATAAATATATTCATGGTATAATTTTACATATATCCATGTTTTGAAACAAGACGTATATTGCTTATACTTCAATTTTCATCTAGACTCTCTCAGTTCCTTTTGGGGTGGTCAAAGTTTTTTTTATCATGAGTGTCTAAGAGTTATCTTGGAACTTTACCTTATTATTAAGTTGTCATTCATGGTTGATCATTGTCCACTATCATTGTCCACTTTATATCTGTCAGTTCATTAAATATTATTATGTCTATTGTGTGTACACTTCACTTTACACCATTTTATATGTCATCCCAGGGTTTATTTGTTTGTTTTTTTGTGATCATCTTATTTGTCATTTCTTACAGCGTAATTGTATTCCATTATAATCACATTCCACAACTTGTTCAGCCATTCTCTAACTGACAGACATTCCCTTCAGTTTCTAGTTCTTTATCACCAAAAAGAGCTTCAATAAATATTTTTTTGTACAGGTAGTCCTTTCCTCACTATCTTTAATCTATTTGGGATAGCAGACCTAGTAGTGCTCTTACTGGGTCTGAGGATGATATGCACAGTTTTATCAAAAACTAATTTTAAATATCTACATAGATACAGGGATGTTATATGTTACTCCCCCAACCTATGGGTCTTGGCTTCCTTTTTTAAAATATGAAGTTAGTGTACCATCATTTTGATGAATCTCTTAGTCATCATTACTTCTCTTTCTTAATGCTCCTACCTGCATGATCTAGCATGGTGTACAGAGTGTTCATGGAAGATTGTACTTCTAGTGTGAGGGCTTGGCAAGCCATTTTCGTGGCTGCTTTCTCCTTTAGTGTTTACCTGCTACCCTGTTCTCACCTGTGGCTTTAAGAAGCAATAATATGTGTTGTAGCCAGAGTCTGGAAAACCACCTCAGGAGATAGGCTAAACCAGATTTAGGAACAGTGACAGGTATCAAACCTGTCAGATGTGAGGACTTCCTCCAGTGGAGTGGGCACATGAGAACAATTTGTTCCAGAGGCCATGAAGACAGGAGAAGCAAGCACTGTGGGGCACCTAGAGCTTTGTTAGACATTGAAGAAGTCAAAGTTGTCCACTGCATCCCAAGCCATCACTTAAATCCAATTCATGTGCAAATTAAAAGACATCACCAGGAATTTCATTTTCGTTCTCTTTGAGTATGAAGGACAACCAACTACATACCCTACTGACCAATGAAGCAATGAACATGCATGAGCCTATTATAGAATTTTTGCAAAAAATGGAGACAAATTCAACAGTATATAACTTCAATAAATGAAATTCTTCATCATTTTGAAAAATCAAAATGTTATTTCACCATCTAAGTCTTATTTTATCCCTCCCTTCATATCTGTCAGTTCATTAAATATTATTATGTCTAATTTGCACAGGACTAATTATCTGAACTATTTGATAGCTTTCAGGTGCTCTCATCATCCTTTCATTTATTTTGAGTTTCACTACCTACTAGTTATTTTTCTTGCATCATTCTCCGTTCTATGGCCATTCTCTCTGAGAGGGAAGACAAAACAAAGGTTGAGTGATTCTGCCATTCTTATTCTGTTTCTGACTCTTTGGGCTTCATTACCATGCCTCATTAGCTTACTGACCTTGTAATTTCCCTCCATAACTGTGATCTTATATCCCCTTTTCCTTTTATCATTCTCCCATATGTGAGTTCCTACAAGGGCCTCTATTTTGGAGAGCTAAGTCAGCCATTCTTCATTCTTGCCCTTGATATGATTGTAATTCTTCACATTTCACCATCATTTTCCTGTGTGTACACTGTCCCCATATCATCATTATTTCAGAGAGTTTTCAAGTTCCTTTTACCTGTTATTTCCCCTGATTAGAATGTATGTTCCTTAAAGTCAGAAAATATCTTTCATTTTGCTTGTGCTTATATCCCTAGTACTTAGCCTAGAGCCAAGAGAATAGTAATTGCTTAATAGATACTATGTTTGCTGATTGATAGATACTTAGCTATTTATCATTATGTACTTTAATGAGCAGATAAACAGATAGTTATTGTATCCTATTATAATCCTAGTGGCAGGTTTGGATCTGTTCCCCCACCCCACCCCACATCCCCAAATTTTTTCCTTCTTGCTACAAGCGCTAAAGTTAATGTCCCTTGACTGAAAATGCTTAAGCAAAAACTGGATGATTATGTGTTGAGAATTTTTTGGAAAAAATAGTTCTTGAACTGAATAGTGGTTTGGACCAGTCTCTTTCTCAGACTTCTTCCATCTTAAAAATTTTTGAACATGCATTTGTCTTTATAGCCCTCTAAAAAAGCAAACAGACAATAAATATAGTTTTCTCTATATTTTTATATTTTTATCATATTCATTTTCCTAAAACTATTTGGAATACATGTACTATCATATATGTTTCCATGGTCATCATGCTATGAAAGAGGTCATTTAACCCATTTATACATCAATAAATTTGATAATCTAGGTGAAATTTACAAATAATTACAAAAAGTTAAACTGTCTAGATTAACAGAAGAGGAAATGGGATTTTTTTTAAAACCCTTACCTTCTATCTTGGAGTCTTGACTCCAAGGCAGAAGAGTGTTAAGGGCTAGGCAATGGGGGTCAAGTGACTTGCCCAGGGTCACACAGCTAAGAAGTGTCTGAGGCCAGATTTGAACCTAGGACATCCCGTCTCTAGACCTGGCTCTCAATCCACTGAGCCACCCAGCTGCCCCCAGAAATGGAATTCTTAAACAAACGTATCTTAGAAAAATAAATTGAACAAGCCTTCAATGAACTCCTCAAGAAAAAATGTCCAGTCCAGATGAATGCACAAGAAAATTCTCTCAAATATTTAAATAACAATTCATCCCAATACATTCTGAAAATAGGCAAATAAGTTATTCCAAATTCCTTTAATGATACAAATATGGTATTGATACCTTATCAAAAAAAAGCAAGAGCAGAGAGAGAAAAATATAGAACAATATCCCTAATGATTATGTGAAGAGGTGAAAGGAAGAAAGTAGGAGGATAGGATGGATGGGAGAAAGAAGAGAGGAAGGTTGAGGAAGGGAAAGGAAGGTAGCGCTCCTCAGCCCTCGGTTGGGGGAAATTGACCAGAGCCCTCAAATGAATGATCAGAGAGCAATCCAGGGTTTTTAATAGCTAGGTTTTATTTAGGTTAGGAAAGGGAAGGTCTAGAGAAAACTAAAAAGCAAATTAGAAGTGCATGAAAATGTTTTCCTCTCAGATCTTTGGATGAAGGAAGAATGTTTGAACATACAAGAGAGAGAGAGAATTATAAGATATAAGATGGAAAATTCTGATTTTTTTAAATTAAAAGGTTATGTACAAACAAAACAAATGCAACCAAGATTAGAAGGAAACTAGAAGACAGGGAATTTTTTCACAGCAAGTATTTCTAATAAAGGTCTCATTTCCCAATATATAGAGAAATAAGTAAAAATTATATAAAATATAAGTCATTCTCCAATTGACAAATGGTCAAATGTTATAAGCTGGCTTTTTCAAATAAAGAAATCAAAGTAATCTATTGTCATATAAAAATCTTCTCTAAATCACTCTTGATTAGATAAATTAAAACTAAAAAACTGTAGATTGGCCAATATGTCAGAAAAGAAAAATGATAAATATTGCAGGAAATGTAAATTGAAACTGTACTGTTTGTGAAACTGTACACTGAGCCAACCATCCTGGAGAACAATTTGGAGCTATTTCCAAAGGGCAATACACTTTTATACAAAAATACCACTACTTGGTCTATATCCCAAATAGATAAAAGTATGGAAAGGACATATTTATACAAAATATTTATTTCAGCTCTTTCTATAGTAGCAAAGAATTGGAAATTGAGGAGTTGTGCTTCAAATGGGGAAAGGTCGAACAATTTATAATATATTGTTGTAATGTCCCAATTTTCCCACATTCCCTCCTACATTTATCATTCTCTTTTTTGGTTCTGATAGTCAATCTGATGGGTATAAAGTGGTATCTCAGAGCTGTTTTATTTTCATTTCTGTAATCAATAGTGATTTGGAGCATTTTTAAAAATTTGACTCTAGATTGAGTTTTAATTTTCTCCTTTGAGAACTACCTGTTTATTTCTTTTGACCATTTTTCAATTGGGAAAATCTTTGTGTTCTTATAAATTGGTTTAATTTCTCTATATACTTGAGAAATGAGGTATTTGTCAGAAAAAATGCTACAAATCCCCCCCCCCATTTGATTCCCTTATAATATTGGTTACATTTATTTTGTTTGTAGAAATAAATGAAATGTAATATAATCAAAATTAACCATTTCATTTTTTGTAATGTTCTCTATGTCTTGTTTGTTCATAAATTTCTTTTCTCATAGTCTGACAGGTGAACTTTTTCATGTACTCGTAATTTGTTTATGATGTCACCCTTTATTTGTAGATCAAGTATACATTTTGACTTTAATCTGGTGTATGGTGTGAATGTTTGTCTATGCCTAGTTTCCATCATACTGTTTACAGCAACGTTTTTGAATGAACAAGTATAAATGATCTATTTATTCCCAGAAATGCAATTGTCCAAGACAATCCCAGAGACTCATGATGAAACATGGCATTCACTTCAAGTGAAGGAATTGAGGGAGTCAGAATTCAGACCACTGAATAAAATAATTTCTTTCTTAATTCTTTTGAAATCTCCCCCACAAAATGACTGATAAGGAAAAATGTTTTATATGATTGCACACATAAAATCTATATCAAGCTATGCTCTTAGGAAGGTTGGGAATGTGATACAGAATTTAGAAAACACCTTTAAAAATTAATGTTCAAAAATTTAACATATAATTGGGGAAAATGAAATAATATTTTTAAAAAAGAAGACATCACCTATTTAAGAAAAAAACTCATGAAGTACATAAAGTGCTTTCAGCTTACATTAGTTCCTGCTATGGTGATGTAGTGTTTTTCATCATCATACGCTTCTAATGGAGAGGTTCAATTTAACTAGCTATTTAAAAAGTAAATGAATTATTTTTCCTTCTATTTTAAAAAATGATAAAAAACTGAGGCTTTGTTTTTGTAGTCCTTCCTTGGACAGTATTTTATATTTTTGATAAAGACCAGATATCTAAGAACACTAATAGTTCATTTCCAAGTGCTTTAGAAGTAAGTTTCTCATTTGGAACCTAAAGTAATCATTGGGGTAAATCTTTTGTAAAGTGGAGTAGGTAGGAAAGCTTGACTGTGAAAAACTGTTTCCACTGTGCTTCCTTTGTATCTATGACTAGACATGATTTTAGGTTGAATATCTCTTAGGAATGCTCTGTGATATTTTTCTTTTAAACTAGGTCCTCTGTCACCTCACTCACATAATTCTACTTGAACTATTTTATTTAAAAATTAAAGCATAATAGTTCTTTACTTTGGGTGTCTAAAAGAAAAATATTTAGGAGATTCTGGATCATTTTTCCCAATTATCCTTTTTGTCTTGACATTTCATTAACCTGCTTTTAATTATCATTTACTTCCAATATTGCTTCCCAAGAGCCATTGCCTCCTTGATTTCGATCATATGAAGCTTTGGGTGTGATTTGTTTCTTGCCTTGATAACTTCAATTTAGCCCTCATACTGTTCCTTAGTTATAAAATTGGACTTTAAGTGCAGAAGAGATTTGAACTTTATTTATCCTGCTGTCAATCTGCAGCAGCTTTTTTATGGGTGGTATCTATACAGAATGGATATGTGTGAAGCATATGGTGTGCCACCTTAGAATGTACAGACACCTCAGTTTGCCTATTTTTGCACAGTCTTTGCTGCAAAAGGTGGAAACATTAAATAAACTATTTTATTTTTAGTTTCTAAGGCATTTTCTGTGAATAAATTAAGTACTTTGAAAAGTTCATTAAATGTTTCATACTATCAATATATTGCTTATGGCATTTTTGCTAGAGTGGGGTTAGATATTGCTCTGATCCAGCATATGTGACTTAATTTGTTCAGTTACTAAAATAACATGGGGTAATGATACTTTTTTGTCTTTTCAAATATATTAAATTCCCATGTATGTGCACATTTTTACTACACTTGTAATGGCATTGATGTTTTAAACTCTAAATTAGGGAACATCCTCTGCCAAAAAGTGGAGGTCCACAATTTGGAGTCTTAGAAAATTAGTTGAGACAACTGGTGAGTTAAATGCATCCATCTAGAGTTAGAGGGACCTTGTAGGTCATTTAGCTGAACCACCTATCCTTTTACAGTTATAGAAATTATGGGTCAAGGCAGTTAAAAACTTGTCCAGGAAAAACTCTGGTATTATGCTTGAATAATCAAGATTCTCTGAATATAGAGTCAAAACTTGTTCCACTGTACCACGAATCATTCCAATTGATTTACTCATGATCACATAATCAGAAAATGTGAAAGGCAGAATTTCAAACCAGGTATTCTTGCCTTCCAGGTCAATTCCCTCACCCATATGCCACATTATCTCTCCTACACTTCTCTCTCACTCTCTAACTCAATTTCTATGCTCCAGAACTCTTTAGTGCCATCTGTAGAAAGTAAAGGGGTTAGTGGTTCCACTTACTTGCCTATTGTCTTTCCTTACAATAACAAGATGAATAAGTATTTTTTATTATTATTTAATTATCATTCTACTTCCAATGTTGCTTCCCAAGAGCCATTGCCTCCTTGATTTCAATCATTTTGGTATATATTCACATAAATTCATATATCATAGGTCAAATGTGCATATGTGTCTATATATATGTATGCATGTGTGTGTTTGTGTGTGTGTGTGTGCGTGTGTAATTAGCAATGTGAATCTGGGCAACTAACTTAGTCAATGTTACACAATGGTATAAAGGAAAATAAATTAGACAGTGTAAGTTAAAATACCAGCTCTGAAATGACCACTGTAAAATGAGAGGGTGGACAGTCTTAACAGATGGCCTCAGGTCCCTTTCAGTGCCACATTCACAAACTGATGAAATTTATGTGTCTTGCCCATATTTGTGTATATCGAGCTATAGGGAAATGGACATTGAAGTTTGCTTGCCCTCCATCTCGTTGTTCATGAAATATAAGAATCTAGAAACTGAAGAGACTGACACCTCTTGTATATTTTGCAAAAATCACATAAATCACAAAGAATAGAGAAGCAGTTGTACTTACATACGCTATTCTCATCTTTACAAAACTATTTTGTTTAATTTTTGAAAAATAAAACTGATATGAAACATTGACTGAGTTTAAGCCATCAAATCACTTCCACTCAAGATAAATGGTACAATGAAACCATTTCACTAATTGAAAGGACTGTAAATGGATTTCAAAATTCTTAGAGTAAGACAAAAGAAATTGAAAATGAGATCATTCATGATGACTTATTTCAAGGAATATTTATTTTCTCATCATAAAAAACATGTTTAATATATATAATAAATGATATAGTTATTATGGCCAAAGAATTTGTCATCCAGGCACTGCAAAACTTGTAATGAAATATTAGTTAATTTGCTCCTTAGAAAGTACTTAATCTGAGACTTGGATGGCACCCAAAGAATCTCCAGGTTGGTTGTTCTAGGCAGAGCTTCATCAAGGCTGGCAAAAGTTTTTGAGATGCCAGAGTTTTGGGAGAAACATTTCAGTATCAGTGATAGAGAAAAGAAATGATTCATTAAGAAGGCTGAAATATTTCTAACCCTACCATCCTCATAATTATCATTAAACTAGTATTAGGGATCTTGTACTGATTATTGGCATGGGATAAATTACTTTGGGACTTTTCAAAATTTATCTTTCTTTTTAGAAGAAAGACATCTCCCAAAGGTTTTAAGATCTTTAGGGAACCTACCTAACAAGTTATGAAATTTCTTATTGGCCTCACTGGCCTTTGTCTTTAGAGAAAGTCATAGTCCAGTGTGGTTCACAGATGTTGTGATGGCTAATTCAACTAAATTATTTCTCTTTAATGCAATGCCTATTACATACCAGTCATTTTTCTAGGTGTTAATAGAAAAATTAAATGTACTTTGACTCCTAGGAACTGGGGGAATACAAAATGTACAAATAAGCCAATACAAAATAATTTTAAGAAATAAGCACTAAATTACTAGGTCATAAAGCTCACTAAAAGGATGTAACCCTCGAATTGAGCCTTGAAAGTGTCTTAGGATTTTAGGAAGTAGAGGTGAAGAAGGCATTCATTTCAAACTTTTTAGGACAATTTGTGCAATTGTATTGAGGCAGAGAGGCTTATAAGTCTGAGAGATAGATAATGGAAGCAGTTTCTATGAAATGGGGAGTATGGGAAAGGACAGAGAATAATATGAAGTATATTGCAACACCAATGGGAGTTCATCTTAGGAGGATTTTCTATGCTAGGCTGAGGAATTTGCATCTTATCTTAGAGAAAATATAGAGCTACCATTTTTTTTTTGAAAATTTTATGTAAGTCTTATGTCTTAAAAAATCAATTTGGTAACTATGTAAAGGTTAATGGAGAAGGCAGGAAATAAAGGCTGGAAGAATGATTAGAAGAATGATTAGAAGACTATTACAATAACCAAAATAAGAAATGCTGAAAGTCTCAATTGTGCTTGTCATTGGAGACTAAGAGACAGATGCAAATGATGGTCAGGTAGCATTTATCCAATCAGGTAAATAGAAGGAGAGAAAAGTTGAAAAATTTAGGACTGCTAAATTGGATAATTAGAGGGATTGTGACACTCTGGGAGAATTTAAAAAGAAAGAAGAGATTTGAAGGAAATAAGGGGACGTGTGTGTGTGTGTGTGTGTGTGTGTGTGTGTGTGTGTGTGTGTGTGTGTTTGTGTTGTATTTGAGATACTTACTATTTGTCTACTAGAGATGCCAAGAAGCAGGTAACAAAGTGGGATTAGAGCTCATTAAAAATTTGGCTGGATATAAATATTTGGGAGTCTCTTATACTATTGATGATTAAACACATAGAAATTGAGATTAACAAGAAATAAAAAAAATTGTAGTAAAGAGGAATGAATATGAAGCCTTAGGGAATAAATTCATATAACAAATAGAGGATTGATGATGAGTTTGAGAAGACAACCGACAGAATAGTTGGATACATATGATGAAAACCAACCAAGACAATTTAATGTCACAAAAGTCAAGAGAAGAGAGAATACCCAGGAGGAGGGGATATCCAAGACTATGGTCTTCAGAGAGAGCAAACAGGAAAGGAGACTGAGAGGACATCTGATTTAACAATTAGGAAAACTTTTTTTTCAGAGAAAATAATTTTTAAACACATAAAACTATTGAAAACCAGACAATTAATTATTAACAAGAGAATAGAATATGAGGAAAATGAAGTAAGAAATGTATCTGATCCTTTCTGTGAGTTTGGTTTTTAAAGGGAAAGATTTTAATATCTCAAGGAAATGAGAGAATAAAATTGAGCATAGTATTTTTAATGATGACGGAGATGAGTATTTGGAAAGTACTAGGGAAGAAGCCAGTAGATGAGAAATGATTGAAAATATGAGGAATGAGAGAAGGAAAGATGGAGGTGGCAAGTTCTCAAGGATAATGGTAAGCTGAGGATACAGATTGCAAGGATAGGAGTTGGTCTTCATAAATTAAATGACTTCATCATGCATTGATGCACATTGGTTGTGAAATAATTACTGCAAAATGCAAATGCTGTCAATATAAACAAATTTTCTCTGAAACAGATTATGAAAAGCTAATAATGATTCAAACATAGTTCCATTCCTCAGTTTCCTGACATAGAATGAGAATGGACCTAAAAAATGGGCATATTTTCATAATCATTACCTGTCATTGATAATAGACAGAGACATCTAAATAAAGCATTTTATTAAATACCAAGCATCTCTGACAAAGGCCTCAGTTCTCAAATATATAAAGAAGTGAGTCAAATTTATAAGAAGACAAAATAATTCCTCAAATGACAAATGATGAAAGGTTATAAGCAGGCATTTCTCAGATGAAGAAATTAAAACCGTCTTTAGGTATATGAAAAAAATACTCCAAATTGGAGTTCCGGGTTAAGATGGCTGCAGAGTAAGAAGCAGCTCTTAACCTCTCCTGACCAAAACACTCAAAACTCCTCAAGGGGATATAAAAACAAGTCCAGACGAACGGAGGAACCCCACAAAAGGGCACAGTGTGGAAGGTACGTGGAATCAGGGCATTTCCATGTTATAAAGGGGTGAAACAGATCTCACTAAATCGCGGGCTGAGCAACCACCCCACCCCCAACCCCTCCACACACAACACCTATAGTGCCGAAGCCAGCTAAAAAGAAATAGAGCAAGTTTGGGGCACCCATCAAGTCATTGGCAGCTCCTGGGCCTGTTCCTGAGAGCAGCAAGATTTAGGACTCCAAAAAGCTAACTCTGAGCGCGGGAGCAGGGCTCAGAGAGCAGACGCAGGGTGCAGAGCTCAGGCTCAGAGCACAGGCAAGGGTGGAGGTGTGGGTGGAGGCAGACACAGCCAGGAGCTAAAGCTCTGAAACCCTGAGTGGGGAACCAGTGCAGACGGGTATACAACTGTGGAAGCAGCGCCCTGAGACTTGTAAAGAAACCTCTGGCAGAGGACCAAGCAAGGGGGTCCACCAGGGGGCTTGACCTTGGAAAAAACCAGAACTCAGACCTCAGGAGCCAAAAGACCGCAGACAGACCCTGAGCGCGAAGATAAACCTGAGAAGCTGCTGGGCTAACTATGGCTACCCAGTCTCAGGAAGTTCAGAAGAGAAAGATTAACAACAAGAAAAAGAAGTCTTTAACACTAGACAACTTTTACACAGAGAAAATCCAGACAACCGAGCAAACAGAGGAGGAGAACAAACAAGCATCCGGACCCTCCTCAAATAAGGAAAACTCCTCACAAGCTATGGAAGAGTTCAAAACTGAGATTTTGAGGAAAATGGAAGAGATCTAGCAAGAAAATAACAGTTTAAAAGGAAGAATCTTGGAATTAGAAAGTGAGGTTCAGAAACCAAATGAACTGATAAGCAAATTGAACACCAGAAATGACCAGTTTGAAAAAGAATATCAGAAGATTATAGCCAAAATTCAGAAGATTATGGCCGAAAACCAGAAGATTATGGCCAAAAACCAAAAGACCATAGCCGAAAACCAAAAGATTATAGCTGAAAACCAATCCCTAAAAGCTAGAATTGAGCAATTGGAAGCTAATGATCTCTCAAGACAACAAGAACAAATAAAACAAAGTCAAACGACTGAAAAAAAATAGAAGGAAACATGAAATATCTCAATGAGAGAGTGACAGACCAAGAAAACCGGTCTAGAAGAGACAATTTGAGAATAATTGGTCTTCCAGAAAAACCAGAAATTAATAGAAACCTGGACTCCATACTAACAGAAATACCCCAGCAAAATTGCCCTGAAGTCCTACAACAAGAGGGCAATATAGACATTGAAAGGATCCATAGAACACCCGCGACATTTGACCCAGATAAGAAAACACCCAGAAATATAATTGCCAAATTCAAGAGTTTCCAAGCAAAGGAAAGAATCTTACAAGAAGCCAGAAAGAAACAATTCAAATATCAAGGAGCACCAATCAGGATCACACAGGATCTGGCAGCCTCCACGCTAAAAGATTGCAAGGCTTGGAATACGATATTCAGAAAGGCAAGAGAGCTGGGCCTGCAACCACGGATCAACTACCCATCAAAATTGACTATATATTTCGAGGGGAAAGTATGGGCATTCAACAAAATTGAAGAATTCCAGGTATTTGCACAGAAAAGACCAGGGCTAAATGAAAAGTTTGATATCCAACCACAAAAATCAAGAGAAACATGAAAAGGTAAATAAGATACAGAGGGGAAAGAAAGAAAACTTATAATTTTTAAATTTGCCTTTTTAAGGGCCTCAGTGAGATCTAATTATCTGTATTTCTATGTAGAGAAATGTTATGTATAATTCTCTGTGGTGAACTCTATTCACTATTATAGTATTCACTATTATAATAATCAGAAGAATAATTCACAGGGTGAGGGTGGAATACTAAATAATCTAAGATGACATGGGGGATGGGAAAGAGGGGGTGAATAGCAGGGGACACCAAGAGAAACTTGAGTGAATAAGAAAAATAGGATATTCTATTACACACAAAGAGGGCATGGGAAGGAGAGGGGACAAATACTATTATAAGAAGGAGAGGAAGAGAGCATTAAGAGGTAATAATCAAATCTTAGTCTCAGTGTAATCAACCCAGAGAGGGAAGAGTAGCTATACTATCCATTGGGACATAAAACCCTTATCTAACCCTTCTGAGAAAGTCAGAAGGGATAAACCAAGGGGAGCAGGGGAGTGGGGAGGTCAAAAAAAGGGAGGGGAGAAAAAGGGGGAGGGAATTCATAAGGCCTTTAAAAACAAAAAGAGGGGGAAAATTAGGGAGGGGGTAGAAAGGGAAGTTAATCAAGGGAGGGGATAAGGGATAGGGGCTCAATAGCAAACCACTTGTTTAAAAGGGAAATAGTATAAGAAAAAGGGGGTAGGAATAGGGGAGGATACGTAAATGTCAGCAAATGCACAACTGATGATTATAACTCTGAATGTGAATGGGATGAACTCCCCCATAAAATGGAAGCAAATAGCAGAGTGGATTAGAAACCAAAATCCTACCATATGTTGTCTACAAGAAACACATTTGAGGAGGGTGGACATACACAAGTTTAAGGTTCAGGGTTTGAGCAAAATCTTTTGGGTGTCAAATTGGAAAAAGAAGGCAGGAGTGGCTATTATGATTTCTGACAAAGCCAAAGTAAAAATAGATATGATTAAAAAAGACAGGGAAGGTCATTACATCCTGATTAAAGGCAGTATAAACAATGAGGAAATAACACTGCTCAATATGTATGCACCAAGTGGCATAGCATCCAAATTCATAAAGGAGAAACTGACAGAGCTCAAGAAGGAAATAGATAGTAAAACCATACTAGTGGGAGATCTAAATATTCCTCTTTCAGATCTAGATAAATCAAACCGAAAAATAAATAAGAAAGAGCTAAGAGAGGTGAATGAAATCCTAGAAAAATTGGATTTAATTGATATGTGGAGGAAAATAAATAGGGACAAAAAGGAATACACCTTCTTTTCAGCTGTACATGGCACATTCACAAAGATTGACCATGTTATAGGGCATAGAATCATTGCAAACAAATGCAAAAGAGCAGAAATAATAAATGTAACCTTCTCAGATCATAATGCAATAAAAATAATAATTAGTAAGGGCACTTGGACAGGAAAATCAAAAACTAATTGGAAATTAAATAATATGATTCTTCAAAACCAATTTGTCAAAGAAGGAATCATAGAAACAATCAACAATTTCATTGAAGAAAATGACAATGATGAGACATCCTACCAAACTCTGTGGGATGTGGCCAAGGCACAGGGGGAAATTTATATCCTTGAGTACATATATTAACAAATTAAGGAGGGCAGAGATCAATGAATTGGGCATACAACTCAAAAAATTAGAAAGCGAGCAAATTAAAAATCCCCAGATGAAAACTAAATTAGAAATACTAAAAACCAAGGGAGAAATTAATAAAATCGAAAGTAAAAGAACTATTGAATTAATAAATAAGACTAGAAGCTGGTACTTTGAAAAAACAGATAAAATAGACAAAGTACTGGTCAATCTAATAAAAAAAAGGAAAGAAGAAAACCAAATTGATAGTATCAAAGATGAAAAGGGAGACCTCACCTCTAATGAAGGGGAAATTAAGGCAATCATTAAAAACTATTTTGCTCAATTATATGGCAATAAATATAACAAATTAGGAGATATGGACGAATATTTACAAAAATATAAACTGCTTAGATTAATAGCAGAAGAAATAGAATACCTAAATAATCCCATATCAGAAAAAGAAATTGAACAAGCCATCAAAGAACTCCCTAAGAAAAAATCACCAGGGCCTGATGGATTCACAAGTGAATTCTATCAGACATTCAAAGAGCAACTAATCCCAATACTATACAAATTATTTGATATGATAAGCAAAGAAGGAGTCCTACCAAATTCCTTTTATGACACAAATATGGTACTGATTCCAAAGCCAGGGAGACCAAAAACAGAGAAAGAAAACTACAGACCAATCTCCCTAATGAACATAGATGCAAAAATCTTAAATAGAATACTAGCAAAGAGGCTCCAGCAAGTAATTAAGAAGATCATCCACCATGATCAGGTGGGATTTATACCAGGAATGCAAGGTTGGTTCAACATTAGGAAAACCATCCACATAATTGACCATATCAACAGTCTA
>NC_058132.1:533592511-533649419 GCF_016433145.1 Gracilinanus agilis
TAAATGACATCAGCAAGACAGTGTATGATAAACCCAAAGAGCCCAACTTTTGGGACATGAATCCACTATTTGACAAAAACTGCTGGGAAATTTGGAAAACAATATGGGAGAGATTAGGTCTAGATCAACATCTCACACCCTACACCAAGATAAATTCAGAATGGGTGAACGACTTGAATATAAAGAGGGAAACTATAAACAAGTTAAGTGCACACAGAATAGTATACTTGTCAGATCTGTGGGAAAGGAAAGACTTTAAAACCGAGCAAGAGTTACAGAAAATTACAAAATGTAAATTAAATTGTTTTGATTATATTAAACTAAAAAGTTTTTGTACAAACAAAAACAATGTAGTCAAAATCAGAAGGGAAACAACAAATTGGGAAAAAATCTTTATAACGAAAAACTCTGACAGGGGTCTAATTACTCAAGTATACAAGGAGTTAAAGCAATTGTATAAAAAATCAAGCCATTCCCCAATTGATAAATGGGCAAGAGACATGAATAGGCAATTTTCAGGTAAAGAAATCAAAAGTATCAATAAGCACATGAGAAAGTGTTCCAAATCTCTAATAATTAGAGAAATGCAAATCAAAATAACTCTGAGGTATCACCTCACACCTAGCAGATTGGCTAAAATGAAAGAAGGGGAGAGCAATGAATGTTGGAGGGGATGTGGCAAAATTGGGACATTAATGCATTGCTGCTGGAGCTGTGAACTGATCCAGCCATTCTGGCTGGCAATTTGGAATCATGCTCAAAGGGCTATAAAAGAATGCCTGCCCTTTGATCCAGCCATACCATTGCTGGGTTTGTACCCCAAAGAGATCATAGATAAACAGACTTGTACGAAAATATTTATAGCTGCACTTTTTGTGGTGGCAAAAAACTGGAAAAGAGGGGATGTCCTTCAATTGGGGAATGGCTGAACAAATTTTGGTATATGCTGGTGATGAAATACTACTGTGCTAAAAGGAATAACAAACTGGAGAAGTTCTAGGCGAACTGGAGAGACCTCCAGGAACAGATGCAGAGCGAAAGGAGCAGAGCCAGAAGAACATTGTACACAGAGACTGATATACTCTGGTAAAATTGAATGTAATGGACCTCTGTACCAGCAGCAATACAGTGACCCAGGACAATTCTGAGGGATTTATGGTAAAGAACGCTGCCCACATTCAGAGGAAGGACTCCAGGAGAAGAAACATATAAGAAAAACAACTGCTTGAATGCATGGGTCGGGGTGGACATGATTGAGGGTGTGGACTCAGAACTATCACACCAATGCAACTACCAACAATTTGGAAATAGGTCTTGATCAAGGACACATGACAATACTAGTGGAAATGTGAGTCGGCCATGGGTGGGGAGAGTGCGGGGGGTGAAGGGGAAAGAAGGAGCATGAATCATGTAACCATGTCAAAAATGAATATTAATAAATGTTTAAAAAGTACTCCAAATTAATTACAGAAATGAAAACTAAAAAAATACTTAGAGGTTCTGCCTCACCCTTGTCAGACTGGATATCATGACAAAAAAGGAAAATGATCACTGTTTGAGGGGATGTGGAAAAATTGAGACACTAATACATTGTTGATGGAACTGTGAAATTGATTCAACCATTTTGGAAAGCAATCTAAACCCATGTCCAAAGGATTATAAAACTTTGAATATCCTTTAATAACTGAACTAGTTGTGTTATGTGATTATAATGGAATACTATTATGGCATAAGAAATGACAAGCAAGGTGATCACAAAAAAAAAAAAAACAACCAAAAACAAAAACAGAAACCTGTAAAGACTTATATGAAGCGATGAAAGTGTAGTGAGCAATACCAATAGATAGTAACACCAATAGTGTATGGTGGTCAACTGTGAATGACTTTATTATCAACAAGTCAGTAATTCATTACAACTTCAAGGAACTCATGACAGAAAAAGTTATCCACTGACTTTATTTTTTTTTATTGAAAATTTTTATTTAATTAATCCCACTGCCTTTAAAGGAAGTGATGGAGTCTAACTGCAGATTAAAATATACCATTCTTTATATAATTTCCTCTATGAATGTTTCTCTGACAAAAGCAACATGTATATTGCTTAGCAATATGGAGAGCATATAAATATGTATTCTATGATACCTATATCATATTAATTGTTTTCTTGGGGACTGTTGAGAGTTGAGAGGCTGAGAGACAAGATGGATTGCAAAATGTCAAAAAACAATTATTTAAAATTGTATTGACATAATCTAAAAAAAAATTCATTTGTTAAATGTTTACTATCTTCCAGGTAAAAAGTTGGTTTTTTTTTGCATCTGAATTATTTCCCACCACATACTACCCCTACCTATTAATGTTGTATGACTGTAAGTTAAGGAATATGAAATTCTTCCAAGAATTAGGTAGCCCAGCCAATAGAGCATCAGTCTTGGAATTGAGAGGACTCAATTTTAAATTTGACCTCAGACACTCCTTGGCTGGGTGACCTTTGGCAAGAGACTTTACTCCAGTTTCCTAACCTTTAATGCTTTACATACTTAGGTATTTAGAGTATGGTTTCTAACACAGAAAAAAAAGAAATGAAAAGAAACAGTGTAAAATTTTGTCAAACTGTTTTTTCTAAGCTTTCAGAATCTTCACATTGAAGACAGGTGTCCTATGCAAGAAAATGATTCACACTGTGTCTCCACAGTTCTCTTGTATTATTGAACAGAAGGAGCAATCATATATCTATGCACACTAGCTAAGACAGGATATAGAACTGCGATAATTCATAAACAAGAAAATTTCAAACAATTCATTAGCATAATTTACTAACTCACTAGGGGACTAATTGGGATGAAGGTACATGCCCAAATTCCCAGGAGGGGAAAATATTTCAAGAAATCTTGCAAGTTTCTTATAGCTAAGACCAATATTTTCATTTTTATAAATGTAAATGAATTGAGTTTACAGGCCACTGAACTCTGAACTCAACACTAATCACTACATTGAGTGTAGAATAGATGAAAAATGTACTTCAATTGGCTTTTTCCCTAATCTCACTAAAATGTAGAATTCCTGAAGTTACTTAAACATGTTTTACAGCAGGCTTCCAGCCCAGAAAAGGAATCTACATTGTAAATAAAAACAATTTAATGGAGCCTTGAACAGTTAGTAAATAGAAAATGAGGAAAACCTTTTCCTCTAAGAGGCAAACTTCAAGTGGAGAGGAAAGGACAAATGTAGCATCTGCCACTTTTTACAGTCTCAATTATAAAAGGGATTTCTTTTTCTCTCTCACTCTCTCTGCCTTTTTCTAAGTTTTTCTTTGTTTCTGTTTCTAATTCTGATTCTCTATGTCTATTACCTTCTAACACACACACATACACATACACATCCTCTATTTCCTTTCACTTGCAGGTTAAACCATTTCCTATACTGGACATCATCATGACTGCCTCTTTATCATGCTCACTCATCTTCTCCTAAAAGTCTCCATAACTTTCCTCTTCATTTTCTCAGAATCTCATTCACCCATCATAAAAAAAAAATCTGTGCCACAGTCACACAGTATCCTAAGAACTGAACTTCAATCTGGTCCATCTCTGAAGCTTAGGGTCTTACAGGAAATGCAGCATTTTTCCTGAGATGTGCATCAATATATTATGAGTAAATAAAATTAAGTAAGGCTGCTGCTGTAGCCTGCTCTGACACCTACCCAAGGAACTCACTTTGTCTTATTATTTTATTGTAGCAATTTTATGTAATTGAAGCTGGTTTAATTCAAGTCAATGAGCATGTATGAAGTGCCCACTATGTACAAGGCACTGTTTTAAGCAGACAACAAAGAATGCTTACTCATATTCCAGTTGCTATAGAAGCAAGTCCCTACACCTCTTCCATGCGGGTGACCCTAACACAAGAGGTTACATCTAAAACAATTTATATAATACAAACTACAACGTGATAAAAATAAAGAAAAAAAAGAGTATGGCTTTCTTATTTTTTTTCCATTGCTCATAAGGGAGACAGTGTAGCATTGTGGACAGATTGGCACATTTAAATTTAGAAAGAAATAATCCCAACTTGCCTCCCTCAGGATGTAGCCTGAGATAATTTACTTCTTTTCCATTTGCCTTAGGGTATTCATCTCTAAAATAAAGGCCTTAATATTTGCTTCCAAGTTATGAATCTCAAGTAAGATAATCTAAAAGGTGAAAACATCAAATCATTTTAAGGAAAAAATTAACCAATATCAATCAGCTGGATTTTTTAATGTTAGCAAAAATTAATCATCAGAGGGCAGTTAAGTGACACAGTGGTTAGCAAGCCAGGCCTGAAGATGGAAGGTCCTGGGTTCAAATATGGCCTTAGACAGTTTGTTGGGAAGTCACTTCACCCTTATTGTCTAACCCTTATCTCATAGTGATTCTAAGACAGAAGGTAAGGGTTTAAAATATGATAATAAGAGGATTGATGTCAACAAAACAAACACTTGATTTCCTTAGTTTTTCCATAAGTAACTTTGTATCATGAAGATGGATAGAAATTAGTAAAAGAATATAATTTCATCTACAACAAATTTCTCATTTTATCACCCATTTATTGGGTTATTTTCACATTCTTTCCTCAACCCCATATCAATTACCCAAAATTTCACTTTGAAAAAAAGGCACATGTTCTTGCTATATCCCTGTAGTAATGTTTTATTATTAAAAATTATACAATATTAAAATCTTTGATGAATTCAAATCAAAGATAATCCAGATGAAGGTAACATTATAGACATAAGTAGAAGTTTAAAATACATTTCAAAGGAGGAATTACATAAGAGAAGCTGAACAAAGACTGCATTCCAGCAATAGACGACCCAACCAAGAAGATATTGTCAGTGAGACTAAGAGATGGGCAGCCCACATGCTCCACTGAGAACATCTATGCAAAACCAAAGATTTTTAGGAAGGACCTTAGTTTATTGCTTAAACCCCAAAGTACCAGAAAGGAAGAAGGACTCCAGTTTTACAGCATAGGAAGGAATGATGTGTGACCATCTCTGGCACAGTGTACACAAAAGACACTCACAGATGCATTTCTTTGTATAATATTCACAGAGGCCTAGATGGAGTAAAAGCAGATTTCTAAGGAACCACAAAAATTTTAATGGTCAAAATCTAAGTGTTTAATGGACAAATAAAGTAGTTTTCAGTGCAGTAAAATAATAAAATGTGTTAGTTCTCTAACAGCATCCTAAGTATTATGCAAGTAGCTCCAGTAGTTTATTCCTAAGGCAGACTTGATAGAACCACTAATAGTGTTTCCATATTGTTAGACAGTATTTATCTACTTCTTTTTAGTGTTGAAAGAAATAGTTTATGTTCAGTAAACATTAAGGGCATAATCAAAAGGCTGATAGAGATATTGCAACCTTGGGCAGTATTGTTGTTTTTAGATGGTCTCACTGCATGATAAAGAGACTATTAGTGGTAGGAGAATCTACTAAATAAACAACTGTCTTGAACAAAAATACTTATAGAAGCAAAGAGCATAGAAAATAGATTCTTTATTTTAGGAAATGAAGATGTATAATTCAGAGATTCTATTTTTTTAAAGATTATTAGAGTAGAATGATATATTTCAAATAGGTTTTCATTCATTTAACTAACATTTCATTATCAAGTATTCATAATGTTACATAAACTTTGATTTTATATAGAAAGTTTGATTAGTTTTTATTATGGGACACAACTATAAAAGGACTAAATTAAGCCATATATGTGCTTATACTCCCCCTTCTTCTATTCTCTCTATTCTTCCCCCACAAAAATTGTTTTAAGGTTTTATTATTTTCTTATGGTTTGTAGGGGTGTGCTATTTTGTGTGATATGTTTTTTTGATGTGCATGTATTAAATTAACTTATGAGTTTTTTCCTTTGCCTCCCTTTATAAAAATGGAATTATGCTTGGTTATAGTATACATAAAAGTTGTGGGGCTCTGCAGATGCTTCCTGAAAGGCAATGTGTTATAATGGATAGAACACTGGCTTTGGAGTCAGGAAGTCTTGGATTCAGTTTCTGGTACACATACTTATTAGCTGCATGGTTCTCAGCAACTCACATTCACTTTTTACTTCTCAGTTTCTTCATCTGTATAACAAGAGGTTTGGATTCAAATGCTGAATTCTACTTTTGCAGGTCTAAATTTATGCTTTTATGATCCATTATTGAATTTACCATTTAAGAAAGATTAAGACAGGAAGAAGCCAGGGAGTACAATTAGAGGGTGATCAAGCCAGTGTTGGGACCTAAGAGGTGGCAATGTTGCAGCTATATCTCAATAAAGTCACAGATTCAAGCACGCCCGAGGAGAACTGGTGGTGTAAACAGTACTTCTGCAATCATGAAAATGCAGACCATGATGTTCTACCTCATTCCCCTTGGCTGTTGGCTCATGAGATCCATTTCTCCCAGAAGAGGGAAGCTCTTCATGCCTTAACAGTGCTGTAGGTTGGCATGAACTTTTATCAAGGAAAATTCCATAGTGAGGTGGCCAATTTTTACTTCTTTAATGAGCTGATCAAAGTGCTTTCTCCAAAGTATCTTGGATCCTGGACCACAAAGTCAAATCAAGAGTTACTGAAATAATGTTCAGTTGGACAATTTAGTTTTCTAGGAATATCACAATAAGAGATGTATATCAGATGCTAAAGAAACGGAATCATTTAAGCAATAGCTCAAATTACTAGTAGACAAAATCTTAACCCCACCTTCTTCCAAGAGCTCCATCTTTGATGCAGATTAAGAGAAAACCAAAGCTCCTGACAAAGCATCCAAAAAGAAATCATCCTGAAGATTTTACAAGCAGCCAACAGACTGATCAAGACCCTCTTCAAGGAGGAACAAGATCAATCTAAGAAGGTATCCAAGAGGCTCAGAACCATACAGGAAGTCCACAGCAGTATAAAGCAGATGAAGGAGATGCTGAGCAACCATCAGGGGCCAAAGTTGGAGCAACTGGACCTGAAGACACTATAGTGCCTCAAGAAGTTGGAAAAGCTGAGACCCATTCTATTCGGGCTTGCCAGTGGCACCACAGAAAATGATGACACCCTAGTAGAGATTCTCCATGCCACTGACACCCTCACTCAGGGTATTCTCCTGTATAAGCAAGTGGTGGAGGACCAAGTCATTTGGGGAAACATGGTGCCTAGCACAGCCACTAGTAGTAAGAAAGGAGAACTCAGTTATTTGGGAGCTTTATCTCAATTATCTTTATCAATTTATATTATCAATTTATCTCAAATCTCCAAAACCTAAAGTGGTATAAGGGGGGATTATGTCTCCAAAGTCTTAAGGGAAAAGTTTGTATATTTTTTCTTACTAAATTTTTGGGGAAAAAATCCTTTGTAAAAGCTAATCTTTTGTTTAGTGGATAAATCAAACTAGAATTGCTAGTTCCTGAGACCATATAGGAGGTGAACACAATTGTTGAGGGATTTAGCCAATGATTCTCCCAAACCCTCCATCCCTGCAGATTTCCAGGTAACTCTCAGGAAAAAATAATAAAATTGAATAGACTTGGCCCAGAGATAAGGGGGTGAGAGATAATATGCTACACCTATGTCTCTCTGGCATTATAATATAGATCCTTGAAAATTCATGACTAAGAGGAGTGAAAACTGCCCATAAGTACAGTTAGAGTGCTGAGGCAATCCCTAAAGCAATGATCTCTTAATTTTTTTTATCCTGCATCATCCTCATCATTATATTTTTCCTTATAGTTTTATTGTAGGAAGGAAAGGGAAGCAGAAGGTGAGTTTTCCTAATGACACCTACACAGCTGTGTAGTGAGTGCAGAAGTTAGGATTAGGTGATAATTGCCTTCAGGAACTGATGCAATTCCAAAAAGAGAAGCTTCTATATTAATGAAAGGACATGGAATGGGACAGTATTCAGCTGTGATGCAAAAAGGTAAGTAAGGTTTGGTTATTCTGGAGACAAGTACCATGACTAGCAACTACAGGGAAGATAGGATACCTTCTTCCCATCTGATAGGAGAATCCATCAAATTACGCACAATATCCTGCTCTCTCCCAGCCCTTACTTTAGAGAACATTTACTTACATGAAAAATTACTGGAATTTCATGTCTTTGCTATTTTTTTTCCTTCCAACTACTCAACCACCATTTCACCCCTAACCACTCAAGCACCAAAGAAATCAAGAGAGGTATCTGACAAATTTATAATGAAATTGATAAGCACTAGTCTATAATCAACTTATATTGGAGCATCCATATGCAGATATTTGTAGGTCAGAGCAGTTGTACCATGACTTATGTATTTAATTATAGCCATAAGTGAGTCATATTAATTCAATGATGGAGGACTAAAAAACAAAAACAAATTTTACCAGCACTCAGATGTTTTGCCTGCCAGGGAAATGTTCCTATTTGTTTGTACACAATCACTTCCTCATACTTTCAGCCCTAGTTCTGGAGGAAGTAATTTAAAATTTTCAGAGTGGAATCCATTCTGTGTACAAAGCCAAAATAGCTTTAGAGTTATCAGTATTTTAGATTTGATTATAAGGTATATAAAAGCCTAACTCAAATAGGGAGACCACATATCTTATCGACCTGACAATCCTTGTCAACATCTCTCTCATTCTCTTGGTGGAGTACCATATTAATCCAAATTCTTCAACTAACAAAAATTCATTTCAAAAAGCAATAGAGAAGTATCAGATAGCAATTTCAAGACAAGGAAAAGCATCCGCCTGGCAATTACTGTCTGACAAATCTGACTTTATTATATAGTAAATTAAAATGAAAAAAATCTGTAAACACATAAGATGAAGATAATGAACAATGAGAAGTAATGGAGGTTTATAAAGAACAAATTAATCCTACCCAACTAACTTTGTAGAAATAAAAGATTAGTATATAAAGAGAAAGCATAAATGGTAATATGCATTGATTTTAACAAAGCAGTAAAGTAGCTCATAAAATTAATTTAAAAGATCTTGAATACTAAAATAATTATGTGAATCTGAAACTAGAGGAGAAATTAATCATTTTGGGGGCATATTTCCCTTTTTAATTTTTCCACAGATACCTAACAGAATATAAATTTGGTATATCTGAACTTAAAGAATCCTGATATATAAAAATGAATATTTACATAAAAGAAAGATTAGGGAGTGATATTTCTTGGGGGGAGACTAATTGGAAGGAACTAATAGTGTGATTTATTAAAATAAATCTCCTAATGCATTGTAAGGAGGTACATTCTATAATAATTCCTGGTATAGTTTTAAGAAGACTGGGTTTTCATTGCTTATCATTTTGTACATCAGAGATGTAAAACACAGCAGAAAATATTTAATAAAATAAAAAATTCATTAAAACAGGTAATATTAACACCTAAAACTCAGTCAATATAAAGCCAACAAGGATCTTTATGTAGAGATTAATGGTTCCCTTTTCTATTTGAGTTTGATACTATAGGTTTACATGATTTCAGTAAGTAATTTAATATCTCCTAATTCTAATCACCCATCTGTTTAAAAAATTAAACTAGGTGAACTTAAATATACAATACAAGTCTCAAACTATTTTACTCAATTCTTTTAAGAATACATCATTTATTTATTCTGAATATTTTCCATGGCTATACGATTCATAATTTTTCCCACCCCTTTTCCCTACCCCCATGCTGGAGCTGGCAAGCAATTCCACTATGTTATAATATATGTATTGTTTAAAACCTACTTACATATTGTTCATATCTACAATAGAGTGATCTTTTAATGCCAAAACCCCAATCATATCTCCATCAAACCACGTCAATAAAATGTTTTTCTTCTGCATTTATACTTCCACAGTTCTTTCTCTGGATGTGGATAACATTTTTTCTCATACGTTTCTCCGTGTTGTCCTGGTCATTGTATTGCTACTAGTGAAAAAGTTTATTTCATTTGATTGTGCCATAATGTATTAGTCTCTGTGTATAATGTTCTCCTGGTTCTGCTCCTTTTGTTCTGCATCAAATCCTGGAGGCCTTTCCAGTTTACATATATATCCTCCAATTCATCATTCCTTTCAGCACAATAGTATTCCATCACCATCATGTACCACAATTTGTTCAGCCACTGCCTAGTCAATGGACACTGCCTCATTTTCCAATTTTTTGCCACCACAAAAATCTCAGCTATGAATATTTTTGTACACATATTTTTTCCCTATTATCTCTTTGAGGTACAAACCCAGCAGTGGTATGGCTGGATCAAAGGGCAGGCAATCTTTTTTCCCTTTGGACATAATTCCAAATTGACCTTGAGAATGGTTGGATTAATTCACAACTCCACCAGCAGTGTCCCAATTTTGCCACATCTTCTTCAATATTTATTAATTTCCTTTGCTACTATATTGGCCAATCTGCTAGGTGGGAGGTGGTACCCCTGTAAATTGAGAAAAATTGAACATTATGAATATATTGAATTGTGATATTATTTAATATGAAATTAAAAAAGAAAATAACATGTTGAAAGAGAGTCTTGGGTGTAAAACTAAAAAAAAAACAGTTCTACCAATGATTACTTAGTCCCACATTGGCCAAATCACTTCCCTTGTTCTGCCATCAGTTTTCTCATCTATAAAAATAATTGCAAGAGATTTTCCCAGTACTTTGTAAACTAGCTTGATAGGATTCTCATTTTAGGTGTGTATTTGTTCTTTTTTTAAAATCTCAATTTTGTTTGCTTGTTTGAATGGATTGGAATCCTATCAATATTGTCTGAGTCTACATTTTATTTATTGCCTTGATGAGGATAATAGTATTTTGTTATAAATGTGAGGGAATTATAGAATAGCAGAACTATAAGCAGCTTTAGAGGAGATTCAGACATCTAGAGGAGTAACATGAATTGGCCAATGTCATGTGGGCTATTAAGTGCTAGAACTGGGACTTGAATCAGGATGCCAAAGTCAATTCACTTTCCACTACAGAACAATGTTTACAGTTGTATATATCTAATTGTTATTATATCTACTACACAAGATTGCTCAAGTAGAAAACTATAAATATTAAAGTACTACATGGATAGTGAAAATACTATTAAATTCATTTTGTTAAACAGGGGAAAGATATAAGATAAAGAGAAAACTTATTATTTACTTAAAGAATGCCTGGGTGAAGAAATTCCCTTTACTAACACAGATATACACCTTTTTTCCAACCCAGAGTCTTAGAAAGTTAACTCAAGCACAAACTATGTTAGAAATAGGACTTCAACTCAAGCCTCTCTCTCTCCATGGTCTCTTGTCAATCCATTATGCCAGCTGGTTCTCCATCTGACTAATTATGTATTTTTATTTTCAATATTGTTAAATAATTAAAGATTAATATTGGTAGCATGTGCTAATTTGCCTCCCACAAGTTACAGACAAAAACTTGTCATGTTAATAGAAATAAACCTATTGTTATGTCAGAGAAATGCTAATAACAAATCAATGAGTGTTTTCTATTCCTAATAATATGGGCAATTTGTAATTTGTCCTTGCATGTATGACTTCCTTGGAGAAAAATATATGTAACAGAAATATTTAGATATAGGGCAAAGCATTCCCAAACAAGAATCTGAATCTATCCCACCATGAAAATGTATGTCTTCCTCATTCTATTTTTTCCTATCACCTTCATCTATCATTTTTTTCCTTTAATAGATCTTTTACTTCCAGAGCAAACAACTCTCTAACAAAAATATAATGAGTTGTCCTATTAAAAAAGTGCAAAATATATACTGCTTTTTCCACACCTTTTATCTCTGATTAAAGAAGTTCTGGTGCCTACCTCAGTTTTACCAGAAACAGCTACTCCTTTCCCTTGCAACCATAAAATCCTCTGTCTCTCCTAGTCATTCTTCAAGTCTTAGAACTCATAAATTTATATTTTTATCTTAATTACTATTATTTCCCCTTTTAATCACTAGAATTTCTTGAAAAGAAACTAATCTCGACCTTCTCTATAGTGTCAGATCATTTTTTCTTTCAGCATTTATCACATTTTATTTTGTGTAGTATAAATTTGTATATGATCTCCTCTACTTGATTGTTCATTTCATAATGTCATAAAACATTCTTGTTCCTTTTTATGTCCCTCATGGTGATAAATCTTGAACAAATGGCAGCTACATAAAAAGGCAAAAAGAACTCTCAGTTATCCAAAGCAGCGAAATATCTCTGGGTTATAAGAGAATGTTAGAATATTATCCTAATGTTTGTAATTGGTGGAGTTACTCTATAACAGGATATCCCTACATGTTTGTGAGAGAACATGTCAAAAGTGAATTATATAGGATCAGAGAAAAAGGATTGTGGATGTTGCATTTGTTTGTATAGGAGAGATTCATGCTGTGAGTTAAGAAAAGAATGGTTAATGTTCTGAATAAGTATGAAGGGAGAAAAGTGAATTCATGAGTGTATGGTGGCTCAGGGAGTCATCGGTTGCTCAGTGTGGAGCCCAGGGTACATTTTTAAACATTGTTTTTAGAAGCTGTGCTCTTTGGTGAACCACTCCTTAAGGAGCATGGAGATGCTCCTAAAAATTAAAGCAAAGAATGGAGACAAGCACATCCAACTTATTTCTAACCAACAGCCAATTTAGACATCTGTGTTCCTTTATCAGTTCCCATGTGGTACTACCTGTCTTCTGGGAACTGTGAGGGCAAGTTTTGGCAGATATTAAATCTAATTGTGGTAATTTTAAGTTCCAAGTAATCCTAGCTTAGGAACAGAAAACAACTTTGAAATGAGGATCTTGTGCTTAGTGAATATTTAAGCGCATGTGTACTTTAGAGCAGGTTTGAATTATAATGCTTACCATATTGCCTTACACCTAGTAAATATTTGCAGAATTTAACTGAATGTGAAACAGTTTCAGTGACAATGAGAAATCTAATTATCTTTTTAAACATTATTTTTAAAATATTAAATGTAATGATGATTTGGTTTGAAATTTCTTACAAATTAAAATAAATTTACCTAATGAATTAACATTTTCATCCTTCAAATTCAAATATATATGCATATATGTGCATGTATATAGATATATACAAATAACATATGCTGTTTGCTTATGTTCAGTAATTTTTAGTAATATCTGACTCAATGACTCCATTTGGGGTTTTCATCACAGGTATGATGGGTGTTTTACCAATTCCTTCTCCAGTTCATTTTACCAGTGAAGAAAATTTGTCAACCAGGCTTAAAAGACTGACCCAGAGTCACACAGCTAGATAAATGTCAGGCCAGATTTGAACTTAAGGAGAGGAGTCTTCTTGATTAGGTTTGGCACTCTACCATTAAGCCATCTAGCTGATAGATAATAGATAGTGTTGTATTTGGGAAGCACTATAAGATGACAGGGGTCAGTAGCAATGTAGACTTCTTAATCCTTTGGTCGATGGAGGGACACACACCTACAAGTAGGCTTAACTGGAAGGGAGGGGCAGGATCTTGTCAAAGTGCTCCTTCACTTCCCCCCTCCCACTAGGCAGTTGGAAAGTCAGTTACAGTATGGGTATGGTGGACAATCTGACTAGATATCTTCTGGGCCTAAACAGTAGGTTAGGAAAGACTAAACTCCTAAAGATATAACTTTCTCTAAATTATTTCCCCACAGGATTGTATTGGAGAAGTTTGATGTCTTTGAAGCTCACAGGCACAGAGGTTAGTATTAACTTCAGACCTACACATAAGAGGAACTTGGCTCAAGGATGTTGTGAGTATATCCCCAAAATATATATCTAGGTACTGTTCCCAATTGACAAAAGTTTAATGATAAGTGGGAATGGGAAGGATGGGAGATGGATAAGGATCAATAAGGTCAGGGAAACACTCAAACAGTCATGTCAATCAGCCCCTCTCCCCTAAAGGGGTTAAGGTATTTTGAATGGCTGATCTGCTCTCTAACCCTATAAATATTCTTCTTCTATGTCAAGATAACTAAACTCTGGTAGACTGTGATGTTTTTGAATGTCTAACCAAAATAAAACAGCTTGCCTGTCAAGAACTGAATGGCTCAGCTCAGAGTCCCCCAGATTATCCCACTGCTCAGATTCAAGACCCAAGACCCAAGACAAACCCAGGACTCCAGCTACCTTTAACTGCCCCCTCAGAGTTCTGGGGGGGTGCTATGGAATTCTGTGATGTAGCCTGAACCCCTCTCTGCAGCTTGAACCCCTCTCTGCAATATGAATCTCACAGTAAATAGATAGCTAGATAGATTGAAATAAATATACATATTATAAATATACATAAATACATAAATAAATATACATAAATATCATTGTCCAAATGTTCAAATCTGATCTTAAGTATGCATGCTCTCAAATATTCACCAAGCATACATCCATATAAGATCATTATCAAAAGATCTCTACCTTGCTCAGAAATTTTCTAAGAGTGTGGGTTTTGGACTCTTGTAATTTATAAACAGTGTGGTCTACTGGAAAAACAAAAATACCAACTGGACATCAGGAGATATGAATGCTAGACTCAAATCTTCTACCAACAATCATAGAAAACTAGCTAAGTTTTAATCTCTCTGGAATTTCATTTTCTTAATTTCTAAATGTTAATGGTAGGTAACTCCCTGGTCCTGTCCAGCTCTAATATTATATGATATTGCATATTTCTTCCATATGTTCACCTTGTAGATTTTGTTGGAATAGTTGTATTTTTCCTTAATTATATCTTTCAACATCTGATAAGTTAGGATGTACCACAGCCCTCAGGGAGTTAAACTACCATGCATTCAGACTCTACTAACTTCAATGATATGGCTATGCTGTTTAAATGCAAAATATCCATTTGGCTAAAAGACTATTTTGCAAAGAACTCACACGAAGCAAGTGTTTACACAGAGGTTAGAAAAAAATAATAGAACACTTTAAAGGTGTTTAAAATTGGTTAAAAAATCAACACTTTGACATACATGTGAAAAATATTTGATTTTGCTTTTTAAAAAATTTAATGGGATAACATTTAATTTTTAGTTTGCAAATAATTTTGAGCTTATCGTGCCATGGTATAAGATTCTTGTTGAAACTTAATGTTAGAGGAAACGTAAGACAAGAGGAAATAGACAATAAGATATATTAGTTGGGGACATAAACCTTCTCCTCTCAGAATTAGATAAATCAAATAAAAAGTAAAGGTAAAGAGAATTTTAGAACACTTAGATTTGATACATTTCTGGAGAAAATTGAATGGGAAATGAAAAAGAATATATTTTTCTCAGTTGTACATGATACCTGCAAAAAAATGAACAAGTAGGACATAAACATCTCCCAACTAAATGCAGAAAAGTGGAAATATTAAATGTATCCTTTTCACACAACACTGCTATAAAATTATATTAAAACAGGCTCCAAATAAAAGACAAAATTAATTGGAAACTAAATAATCACATGTTAAAGAATGAGTAGGTCAATTAAGAAATCATAGAAATAATCAACAATTCCATTAAAGAGAATGACAACAAGGAAACAACATACCATTTTTTTTTAAAAACAGCCTAAACAGTACATAGGGGGAAAATTATATCTCTAAATTCTTATATCAATAAAATAAGAAAAAGAACTTATGGATGAATTAATTGTGTATGCAACTAAAAAAAGCTGCAAAAAGAACAAATAAAAATACCAATTAAAAACAAAATTATTAATTCTAAAAATCAAAGGAGAGATAAATAAAGCCGAAAGTAAGAAAATCATTGAACTAATAAATAAGGCAAGTAGTTATTTTATGAAAAACACAATAAAGTAGATAATCCATCAGTTAGTTTGATCAAAAACCAAAAGAAGAAAACGAAATTACTAGTATCAAAAATGAAGAGAGAATTCAAAACCAATTAAGAGGGAATTAAAGCAATTATTAGTAGTTATTTTACCCAATTATATGCCAATATATCTGATAATCTAAATGAAATAGAGGAGTATTTAAAGAAACATAAATTGCACATATTAACAGAAGAAGAAATTGAACAAATACTTAAATAACATCATTTCAGAAAATGAAATTGAACCAGCCATCAATCAATTCCCTAAGAAAAAAGCCCTAGAGCTAGAGAGATATACATGTGTATCCTGACAAACACGTAAAGAACAATTAATTCCAATACTTAATAAACAATTTAGGAAAATATCTGAGAAAGGACCTCTACCAAATTCTTTTTATGACACAAATTTATTGTGGATTATAAAATAGGAAGAGAACTAACAGTGAAAGAAAACTATAGACCAATCTCTGTAAAGAATATTGATGCAAAAATTTTTTTTTAAACCCTTACCTTCGGTCTTAGAATCAATTCTGTGCATAGGTTCCAAGTCAGAAGTACAGAAAAGACTAGGCAATGGGGATTAAATGACTTTCACAGTATCACATAGCTAGGAAGTGTCTAATGCCAGATTTGAACCTTAGGATTTCCTGTCTCTAAGTCTGGCTTTCAATCCATTGAGCCACCCAGCTGCCCCAATGAAAAAGTTTTTAAAGTAAATACTATCAGGAATATTATAATAATATATAACAAGGATCATAAACTACAAACAGGTAGGTTTTATAGCCGGAATATAAAACTGGTAGAATATTAGGAAAATTATTGGCATAATTGACCATATTAATTTATAAAACATAAACCACATGATTATCACAATAGATGGAGAAAAACCTATTCAGAAAATACAATACCCATTCTTATTAAAACATCAGATAATATTGGAATAAATGAAATATTCCTTAACATGAAAAATAACACCTATCTAAAACCATCAACAAACCTTTTCTATAATTGGAATAAGCTAGAAGCCTTCATAATGAGATCAGGAGAAAATTGAGAATGCCCAGTATCTCCACTACTATTCAATATTGTACTAGAAATTTTAGTTATAGCAATACAAGAAGAAGGAATTGAAAGAATTAGAATAGAATAGTCAATGATGGAATAAGCTTTCACTCTTTGCAAATGACATAATGGTATACACACACACACACACACACACACACAGAGAGAGAGAGAGAGAGAGAGAGAGAGAGAGAGAGAACCCAAGACAATAAACTTAAAATTATTTGAATTAACTTGCAACTTTAGCAAAGTTGCAGGACATAAAATAAACCTACATAAATAATCAGCATTTCTTTATAATACCATTTATGCCCCCAAAGCAAGAGATAGAAAGAGAAAGCCCATTTAACATAACAATAGACAATATATAATACTTGGGAATCTATCTGCCAAGACAAACCCAGCAACTACCTTGTTTCCCCGAAAATAAGACTGTGTCTTATATTAAGTTTTGCGCCAAAATATGCCCTACGTCTTATTTTCAGGTGGTGTCTTAGTGTTTTTGCAATGAAGAAAAATTCACATTTATTGCTGAACCAAAAGGGTTTTGGTCCTTATTCATAAGGCATGCTGATTTAGGATGTCCTTTTATGTGAAACTTCCCAGATCCCAGATCACCATTGACTCAGACATGGGTTCTCCTCAGGTAAGGGCTGGATGCACCCAATCAAGCTGCCAGCTACATGCCTTCTAGCATCTAGCTGGCACAGGCACATTATTAGCAGTCATGTACATTTTATTAGGAATTTAGGGGTTTGAGGTAGTTTGGGATGCCCCAGGCAAGGGAAATAAGGTGGCCCTGGTCATCAGTCAAGCTAAACTGAAGGCAGAAATAAATTAACGACCCCTTCAGCAGCCCACTCCCCCAAAAAGTTTAAAAAAATTATAAATAACTTAGAACTCCAAAGCAGGCAAATACAGCACAGCACCTGAAACAGTACCTGGGTGGCATGTGCATCAGTGTAACACCTGGGGGGGTGGCACATCAAGTTTTGAAAGTTCCGCCTCCTCAATGAAGACTGTCAGGTGCAGTCAGATATGATGGGAACATACATTCTTCCTGTGTTGCAGCCCAGACATCATGGGCTGCTGCACAGAGCTGCCAAACAGCCTTCGCCTACCTTACAATCACCCGGCCCACTGCGGATCAACAAGGCCAACCAGGAGCAGCCCCCACAAGGTAAAGGGTGACCAAGCAATGTGGGACTATGGTATGTGTTATTTTCGGGGGGTGCCTTATATTAGGCAACCCCCCCAAAAAAAATCACTGCCATGTCTTATTTTCAGAGTATGCCTTATTTTCAGGGAAACACAGTATATATTCACATCTACAAAACATTCTTCACATAAATTCAGATATAAACAATTGGAAAAACATAATTGCTTATTGTAGGTTGAACCAATATAATAAAAATAACAATTCTACCAAAATTAATTAGTCTATTCAGTGACATATCAGCAAAACTACACAAAATTGTTTTTAATAGAGGTAGACAAAATATTAAGAAATTCACCTGGAAGTAAAAGTATTCAAGAATATCAAGAAAATTAATTGAAAAATATGAAGGAAGGTGGTTTAGTTGTACTACATTTCAACTTATTTTATAAAGTGGCAACCATCAAAACAATCTTGTACTAGCTAAGAAATAGAGTGGTGGACCAATGGAATAGATTAGGCACTCAACATACAATAGTAAATGATCATTGTAACCAACCTTGTTCTTGACAAACCCAAAGATCCAAGCTATTATATGTCAAAAAATTGGCATATACCAACACTATACCTCATAATAAGGTAAAGTCAAAATGGATACATGATTTAAAATAAAGGGTGATACCATAAACAAATTAAGGGAGCACAAAATAATTTGCCTATCAGACCAATGAAGAAGGGAAAAATTTATGTCCAAAGAAAACATGAGATGTAAAATAGAGAATTTTGACTGAATTAAATTAAAGAATTTTTGCACATACAAAATAAATGCAACTAAGATTATAAGGTAAACAACAAATTGGGAAAAGATTTAAATCAAATTTCTCTGACACAGGCCTTGTTTCTCAAATAAATAGAGACGAGTAAAATTTATAACATAAAGCATTTCCATATGAGAAATGGTCAAAAAATATGAATGAGTGATTCTTAGTTGAAAAAAGTTAAAACTAACTTCAATCATATGAAAAATGAAAAGATGCTCAAAATCAATATTGATTAGAGAAATACAAATTTAAAAGAGCTTTGATATGGAACATCACACCTATCAGACTGGTTAATATGACAAAAATGAGAAATGAGAAATATTGGAGGGGATGTGGGATACTAATAATAATTGATTCAGATTCTGCAAATCAATCTGAAGGTATGCACAGAAGGCTATGAAAAAGTATATAACCTTTTATTCAGCAATACCACTACTACATATATATTAGAAAGAAATAAAAAATAGTATAAGAAGACTTACTTGTGCCAAAATATTTATGTCATCTTTTTGTGGTGCCTAAGAACTAGCAACTGAAAGTATGTTCATCAATAGGGGAATGGCTGAACAAGTTATAGTATATGATTGTACTGGAAATATGCCATAAGAAAAATGGAACTAATGGAATCTGAATGCATATTGAAGAATATGATTCTTCATTTTATTTTTTCCATATATTTTATCTATTGTAAATAATATGTGTCTTCTTTCACAACATAGTGAATATGGAATTATGTATTATGTGATAACTCAAGTGCAACCTATAGCATAATACCTGCCAGCTTGTGGAGTGGAAAGACTTAGAAGGGAGAGAACATGGATCACAAACTGTCAAAAATGATTATTGAAAATTATATTGACATGCCATGAGGAAAAAATAATTTTAAAAAATTTCTGCCAAACTACATTATAATTATCTTAGATATTCTAGTAAAAATCAGTATTTCCACCAATATTTAATCAAACACTATGTTACTGTTTCGAGTCTTCATTTTATTTTACCAAGAATCTGGCAATGTCTCTCATATTTACTTTGTGAATAAGTTGGAAAGACACGTATAACAGATATTAGTGAAACAAGGACTTTGAATTGATTGTAGTAACAAGGTCCAAAGGATAGTGAAAAATAGATGAATGTCAGTCTAGTGATGGGTCTCTAGTTCAGTGAATTCAGAATCTATTTGTGCCTCTAGTCTTTTCAACATTTTTAGCAATGACTTGAATTGTGGAAGGTTTATCAAATTTACAAATGACACAATCTAGCTAGACAACAGAATTATCTGTGATCCAAAATTATCTGAATAAGCAAGAATGTTGTATTGAATTTAACACAAAATTTAATAGGCATAAAAGGATACTAGACTATGAATATAAAACTTAGGTGTTTGTAGTATAGAGGCTTGGCTAAACAAAAGTTAATAGGAAAAAAGATTGTTGCTATTTAGTGGACCGAAAATTCAATATGAATTAACAGTAGCCAGAAAAAAACCCAGCAATATTGTGTTCTTAGGCTGCACTAATAAAGTCACATTGTCCAGAATGAGTTAACATTCCACTGTACTATACTTGGGTCAATCAGTAAGCAAGCATTTATTAAGCATCCGTTAATTGTTAGGCACTATATAAAGTACAAAAGCTACAAAGACAAAAATGAAATAGTTCTAATCTGTAAGGACTATGTGGCAATGATACAGTGATATTGTATTTAGCTTTAGGTTTCAGATTTTAGTTCTTTGTTCACACATTAGATTACTTGCAAAGGGTATAGGGTTATGAAAGGAGGCATAACCATAATATGAGAAGAATAGTTGAAAGCACTAGGGATTTTTAACCTGGAGAAGAGAAAGGGTCACCATGATAACTGTCTTAAATATTTTAAGGATTTATATATAGTATTTTGTCTCCAAAGGGTAGAAAAAAAGTGAATGGATATATATAGTCAGATTTAAGAATGATAAAAAGGGAAAATCTTCTCATAACTAGAACTATCAAAGTGGTGACAAAAACTGCCTCAACCCTAGTGGAGTAGAGGGTATCCTATCAATGGAGATATTCTAACAAAGGTCGATGATCACAGAGCTGTTAGAACTCTGATATTCTTTAGCTATCCTCAGAAGATGTTGGACTATTCCAGCTATCAGAAAGTTCTTTCTTATTTTCAACCAAAGTCTATGTTCCTGAAATTTCCAAACATTAGTCCTAGATATGCCCTCTGGACTTTCACAGAATATCTTATTATTCTCTACCCAAAAAGGTCCTTTATATGTTTGAGAAAAGCAATAAAGACTCTCCTTAATTTTATTTCCCTTAGGCTAAACAGTCTAAGTTTTTTATTTCATTGGATATATGCCCATATGCTCTCTGTAATGCCTAAAGAAATCATGGGGGGAAGTACTATAATCCATTAGACCCTGTACCTTAGGCATCTGGTCAAAACTCATCTAAGACCATACTAGCCCATGAGGTCTGAGACTATCAATGCACACAATTATGTATTGCTATCCTAAGCCATTTTGATGATCACACCAAGAAGCAAAGTTGAGAAAATGCAAGCAGGCATGCTGATAGTTCTTTTACACACAATATAAGTGCCATACTATGAGGGAGATACCTCTGGTATTATCACCCTCTTTTTAACAGGAGTAAAGTAAGGTTTAGAGACATATGTATGTATATATGTATATATATTCACACAAATATACAAATATACATTCAATTTATATAATAGGTTATAAATTCATAAAAATAGCCCCATTTTTTCAAAAAATAAAATAATCTGAGTGTTGAATAATACATTTTAGTTTTAAAATTAGCATATATACCTTTTCACTATATCATTGGGAATTTAATTAAAAAAACTGAAGGATTCAGCATCTTTGGATCTCCAACAAGACAGAACAGGCAAAGCTAAGCTTCACTCAGATGAAAAAAATTTAAATTAGCTGGTATTTTGAACAAATTGTATCTGTGAGAAATTCATTATTGTAACCTATTATTCACTAAGGCTTACATTTTGTTCACAGTTGGACTATATCTTAATGGACAATCAAACCTCATTACTTGTAAAAGCTCAAAGCCAGAGAAATTGTCATGCAGAACCTTATTCCTCCATAGCTAGTGTTTAGTGATACTAAAGCAAGTTACTCAAAACAAAGGCTGGAGAATTAATAGCATAAATGAGAAAGAAGAGTTTTAGCCTGGAAAGAGAAGTTCTTATTTAACACATGTCTCAGTATTCTGTTCACCTCTACTAATACAGCATGTGATGGTTACTCATATAGTTTAAAGACTCTTGTTTTAATGTAGGCACTATGGATGGAAGATGAGAGAAAACCAAGAGAGGTAAAGCCCGTTACTGTCCTCTAAAACAACACCATAGTTGGGACTACAGGCTTGGAAGCAAAGTCATTACACATAAATTCCAATTCTACTCAAAGATGAAAAAAATTCTTCTGTTCAATATCACAGTAACAAGATAACATGGCTTCATGCAGAGCCATAATTGGTTGTACTTGTGCCTGAGTCAAATTTGATTGGGGAAATGAATGGTGGCTGTCAAAAAGAACTCCTCTCAGACAGTTCCCTGGACTCCTAAGACCATAGAAGAGATAGTAAGTGTCAAAGGAAAGATTTACAGTCTTCAATGTCAATGCTCTTTCCATAGAACCATAATTCCTCAAGCAAGATTTTAGGGTGGAGGCATGGTAGCCTAGGTGCAGTTGTACCAAACAAAACCAATAGAACATTTGACAAGAATGAGGAAAGCAATTGCCATAGGGAAGATATGTTTTCTGCTTTCCTGACAGTCAATAACTTGGGACAAAGCCTTAATGCTCTAAAACTTGTTGTAGTCTTGTAGCATTGACAAGAGTGCTGGATTTGGTGTCAAGAAGAACTTATTCCAAATCTAACTAAAGACACTTAATAGATGTGTGACCTTGTGTAAGAATTTAACCCCTGCCTATCTTAGTTTTTTCAAGTATAAAATGCAAACACTTAATAGCACTTTCCTTTAAGAGTTATTGTGAGGATCTAATGATATAATAGTTGGAAGCATTTAGCAGTGACTGACATAGTGGATGCTTAATAAATGCTTGTTCCCTTGTCTTTCCTTTCCCTCATTTGAATTGTACAACATTGAATAAGTCACCATACATAACAGTTTTTGAAAAAAAAAATTTCCCTAATGGGAAAATATTTTTAAAATGACTTTCTCATTGCTAATAGTTCATTTACAGAGGCAAGAAAAACTAAAAGTGAAAATATGACTCAAAACTAAATTAGGAAGAGACAAACTAATACAACACCACAGAATCAAAGAAATTGAAGGAATCACCAAGTGACCATCTAGACCCTTAACTAATTCTAAGTAGATCTGAAACAAAATTACCTTAGATAATTCACTCCCTGCCGTATTCTCCAAAATTTTAGGGAAGGATATTAATTAAGTAACATTTTCAGAATTTCCTGTGTCTAAGCTTGCTTCAATTAATCCTTATTTCTTTTTCTAATCTTAGATGAAACCTTAGGCTTTTCTCATGGGTTCTATTTCATTCTATTGATTTCTTTTGAAAAAGTCATCTCTTAAATAGACTCTTAAATGGATACAGAAAGTTGACAAACAGGTGAGTTGAGATATATTAAAAAGATTATTATATAATTTTTACATAAAGTTTTATCCAGAATCATTGTGGTTGTCCATGTTGAGTGAAATTTCTAGATAGATGATGCTTGTTTAAATAAAGAGCTTATTTTAGTAACCAAATGGAAACTTTTACAAAGTATTCTGCATGCCTTTCTGCTTTCTTAAATGAAAATATTTTAAATTGATTTTTCCAATGCCTCAACTTTATCTTTAGAAATGCAACTCATTCAAATATGGTACCAAAATATTTCTAATTTTTTCAAAGAAATTAAGTAATCACACTTACTATAATTGTGCCAAAAATAAGAGTAAATAGTCTCTGAGTGAGGTTCTCGAGGGCTTTCCTATAAATAAAGCGCTAAGTGCACAAGGTAATAATTCTTACTCTGCATACTTCAAAATATTGTAAGGAGCACTTACTACAGAAGAGTGGCCTATTATTATTATTATAAACTTGATGACTGTTGTCCTTACCATAAGTCTTGGAATGAAGAAGTAAAATAATTAGCTGCTTTTTCTTTATTGAATGTATAATACATGAAAATATTTTTAAATGAGAAATAGGAATTGTATAGTATTAAAATGTTTACTATCTGCTTTTATTTGCAATAGCTAGATAATATTTATAACTTTAATTTGCAGTGAATAGATTTATAGTCTCACTTAAGTAAATAGAACTATATGTGAGAAAGGAGAAAATACACACATAAATATTTATTTAACAAAGTATTATCAATAATAAACTGAAAAGTATGCTTCCAGGTAGCAATAGGCTATGTGAAAAATAAGTCTTTGAGGTTCTTCAGCAAGTGGCTTGTTCCAATTTTCATCCCAAAATCTGAAATTCATTGAACGGTACCCCAGATCTTTGATAGCATGTTCCATAACAACAATCCTATGCAGACATAAAATTAATATAAATATCTAGAGAGTAGAGAAATTGAAAAAAAAGGAAGCCTGAAGAAAATTTGAATAATCTATGGAATGGGACATAATATTGTCTGCTATATTTGTAGATAATAATAGCCTCTTTGGCACCAGAATTCAAATAAGATGAGAAATTAGGCTATCTGATTCAACAGAGCAAATCTCATCATAATTATTTCCATTCTTTTGACTATATTGCTTGTTATAGTGTGGCAAGATTCCTGGTTTGGGGTTAAGGAGTCTAGAATTTAACACTAATACCTTTATTTGCCAGGGCATTAATTAATATCTCTTGTATTACAAGTTCTCAATGATATTTTCCTACTCTAATATTCTCTAACAGTGAATTCCACATTTGGTATCATTCCATTCATATCTCTCTTATGCTTTAATATTTATAACTTATAAGTTATGTGTGTACATATTTTATATTCCTATTAGATTAAGGTAGTATGATCTCTCCTTCCTTAAGTTTCTCATAATCCTTTGTTTAGATTTTCATTTTTGTACCATTTCTATATCATGATTATTAAAAAAAATACATTTGTCCAACCTCCTCCTATTACCATCAAACCAAAAGTTTTTTGAACAAGTATGGAGGCACATAACAGGTATATAAGGAAGACAAGTCATTTACTTCAATTTATTTGAATTGTCCTTCTTGATGACAAAGGTCAGATTTTATAAAGTATTTGCTGTCCAAGAAGCAATAAGATTTAACTTAAGTTTGCTTAATCTTTTTCTTTAGAGCCCCAGGGTAATTTCTATATACCTCAGGCTTGCTCTGAGGCAGCTAGGTGGCTCAGTGGATAGAGTGATGGGCCAGGAGGCCTAAGTTCAAATCTGGCTTCAGACACTTGCTAGCTGTGTAACCTTAGACAAGTTACTTAACCTCCATATGCTTTAATCCATTGGAGAAGGAAATGGTAGAGCATTCTGTTATTTCTGCCAATAAGATTACTTTCATGAAATCTGTCGTTTCTGCAGAAAACAAGAAGTGTAAGAGCCATAAATTATCCTTTATAATCATATGAGAGAATAAAACAAAAACTTGCAGTGTTTGGGGGTGCATCATGGAAATATTTACTTTAAAATGTTCATTGAAGGAGTATCTGTCTGCTAATGGTTAACATTCATTGCTTACATCAGAACTAATCTAATTTTCCTGAATAATTTGTTAGGTATTTTTTTTGTGGAGGGAAAGTGGTATATTAGAAATACAAGACTCATTTTCTTCCCTTAAAAATATATAATGTTTGAGATTATAAGTTAATGAGACAGTATAAGAATGAAAAAAAACATCAATAAAGCATTAAATAAATACACTGAATAGAAAGAACTTTTGAAGGCAATCTAGCCATGCAGGTCAGGTTTGCCAATACTAGTTCAAATTTAATATATTTTTTAAAAATATTGCACTAGTAACTCAAGTTCTTATTCAATTTTATTTTTTATTTTTTTGCATCAGTAAAGGCTCATTTTTGCTGATATTTAAAGTTAATCAGAATAATTTTTAAATCACATAATTTATCATTTGACTCACTCTTGTATTTAACAATCAATGCTCATAGATTAATGTGATAAGGCAAGTCTGAGCCAGTTGTATACACTAATACCTCAGGTCCTGTTTTTGGTGTTTAAAACACCATTAAAAAACAAGGTGTTAATTATATAGCTTTCTCATATGACCAGCCCAAAACGGAGTAAAGGCCCTAGCCACAATAAACTGTCTAGAGCATATATTGAAAGACTTATTTGATCTTCTCTACCCAACAGTAGCTTGAAAAGGATTTTTAGAATTCTGCACATGTAGTGATTCCTTGGCTTTTCATGGACCATGGCTTTTCCCATCTGTTTAACTAAGGATTTTAGAAGAAATGATATCTTACTGTGTCTGCAAAGCTTTATGTAGCCACAGAATAATTTGAGGAAATCAGTAGGAGTAGTTCTATAGATATATATTCTATGCTTCATTACTCTACCTTAGCTAGAAACAGGATTATTTTATAGGGTCACAGCAACTCCAGTGTAAAGCCACAGTTGACTATTCCTGCTAAAGCTTAAGTGAGTCATTTAGGGGTGACTTTATAGGACTCTAAAAGTGTTGGTTTATGTTTTATTTCTTTCAATATGAAATTTCCTATTTTATATATTGTATATCCCTGTAAATACCACTACAGTACAATATAAACAGTCCACTGGGTATTCAAAGAGCCAGGTTCTAAAGCTGCTTCATCAATCATAGTAGAAATATGTTGAAAGTTATTTACAAAACAATTTTATACCTAACTGCCTAGTCAGTGGTGGGCTTCCACTTATAGAAGACCCTTGGTGCTATAATATTCAGTACAGACAGAAATATCTTAGACAATACTTTGCTGATTGAAATCTGAAATGTGAGAGATGTCCTGTATTGGAAGATTCTTTACAAGGAATGTTTAGGGAAAGAGGAAGAAGAATGGTGAGGTTTGTAATAATATTGCTTTGCAAAATTGGCATTCTCTCTTTATCTCTGTCAATAGGGGAAGAAATAAACCAAAGGGAAAATCTTCTTTAGAATTTCTGAAGGAAAGAGTTCTGGCAGTGTATTCACAGATCACTGGCAAATTTTGACTACAAAATCCTATTTCATTACTAAATATTTCCATGGATTGTAGCTCCTTGAAATATAAAGATCTCTATGTTTCTAATCAGAGATCTTGTGTTCAAATCTTTGATTTGCTACTTATTTCTTAGAAGATGATGAAAAAGTCACTATATTTTTTCTCTCAATTTTTTTCTCCAAATTTTTCTTACTGCAAAACGAAGATAGCTAATGTCATTTTTAATTTTTGTATACCCAGAAATTAGCACAATACCTTGCATCTCATAGAAACTTAACACACAAACACACATACACATACACACATTTTTGTTGAATTGAATGGTTAATTATGAGAATTTAGAATCACTGAATCTAAGAATTTAAAAGCACTGTAGAGAGTCTTATCCTTTTATGTAACTACTCAGAAAACTAAGAACAAGACAAAAATCAGAATATCAAGGAATTTCAGGATGGACAGGACCTTGGTGCTTATCTTCTAATATATCCCATATGTGAAAAACAAACAAAAAAACCTTTTTACAACAAATAGAATGATTTCTCATCTAGACTCTAACTGAGGTAGATGCTACTTCCCAAACTATTCCATTTTAATTATCAATTTGCATTTGGCACAGATACATTTAAGGGTATAAATATATGTATATTTTATATATGTGTATACATATATTCTTTTGTTTTCATATCACACATTTCTAACTGCATCTCATTTCCTCATTCCACCTAGAGAATTCACATACATACACATGTATAAATCTTAAATATGTAATAATCTATACTCATGAATTCCCATCTTCAAAAAGGAAGATATAATTATCTTCTCATCTCTTGTCTTTGGCACCAAGCTTGCTCTGCATAATTTCAAAATATTTATCTTCACTTGTATTGCTGATGATATTATTTATCAATTAATTTAAACAGGGGTTAAGTGATATAGCCATTGTTTTATTGTTTTTTAGAGCTCTACTTTAAATTCATTTGGTTCTTTTAAGTGTTTATATGCTTCCCTGTATTCATTATGTTCATTGTTTCTTTTAGAAAGTATACTTATATACTTAATACTTTATTCATTTATACTTAATTCTTAATACTTTATTAAGTCAATGTCTGAGGCAGGATTCCAACTTGAAAGTCCCTGATTCCAAGTCTATTTACTAAAATATCTAGTTGCCTCTAATAGGCATTTCCTATTGGACATTCCCATATAACAACAATGCATTTTTCCATGACTAATACTCCACAGCCTTGTCTACATGGATTTTTCCAAACTTTTGTCTCTGACAATTTGCTCATATGAAGTGAAAACTCAAGGTTTTTCAGATTTGCATTTAAATGTTGGTAATTCATATATTTACATTTATTTCATTATTACTGGTTGAGACATTTCTTTCAAATGATTTTCAAAGTATACGTTGCTTTTGAAAACCAGTTGATTGTATTTTTGATTATTTGACTATTAGGGAATTTTTTTGGTCTTGCATAATTCTTTATTTTCCTGTTTTTGTTTTATGTCTATACATATGTTGTACATTCCAAATTCTTAGCCAAGATAGTTGATAAAAATTTTTTTCACATTAGACTTCTTTCCTATATATCCTAGATTGATTCATTTTGTTTGGGCAGAAGCTTTTTTTTTATTTCATATTATAAAAATTACCTTCTCTTATTAATTCAGTTCTTATTTGGTTAAGAATTCATTTTCCAGAAATCAAATTAAATGATAAGCAAATTGGAGACCAGAATTAACCTTCCAGAAGCTATGGAAAGAAGGATCGACCAAACTGAAAAGGAAAATCCAAAGATCATAGCTGAAACCAGTCTTTAAAGGCTAGAATTGGGAAAGTAGAAGATAATGATCTCACAAGACAATAAGAATTAATAAAGCAAAGTTAAAAGAATGAAAAAAATAGAAGAAAACATGAAATATCTCATTTAGAAGAAACTGTCCTGGAAAACAGGTCCATAAAAGACAATTTGAGAATCATAGGTCTATCTGAAAACTTAGAAAAAAAACTGAAGTCTAGACATCACATTACAAGAAATTAGCCAAGAAAATTGACCTGACATTCTTGAATAAGAAAGCAAAATAGACAATGAAAGAGTCAATGTATCACCTTCTATATTAAATCCTCAAAAGACAAGAACCAGGAATCTAATTGCTAAATTCAAGAGCTTCTAAGTCAAAGGCAAAATATGGCAAAAAGCCAGAAAGAGACAATTCAAATATCAAATAACTCCAGTCAGGATTACACAGGATCTGGGAGCCTCCACACGAATGGACCACAAGGCTTAGAATATTAAATTCAGAAAGGCAAGAAAATGGGTCTACAACCAAGGGTTACCTACACATCAAAACTGACTATATACTTCCAGTGGAAAGCATGGGCATTTAACAAAATAGAAGATGTCCAAGTATTTGTGAAGAAAAGATCAGAATTATATAGAAAATTTCCTGTCCAAATACAAAATTTAAGAGAAACATGAAAAGGTAAATAAGAAAGGTGGGGAAAAAATTTTAAGGGCTTCAGTAAGGTCAAATCGTTTATATTTCTATATGGAAATGATATTTGTAACTCTCAAAAAACTGTATTCATTATCATAGTAGGTAGAAGAATTATTCCTAGGTAGGGGTTGGGGTACTAAGTAGTTTAAGATGATATGTAATAGAAGAAATGGGTTAGGAAAACAGAAGATGGTACCCAGAGAAACTTGAAGGAATAAGAAAAATAGGATAAATTATACCACATAAAGAGGTGCATGGAATGGGGAGGGGAAGAATACTATTATAAGAAGAAGAGGAAGAGAGTGCTAATGGGTAATACTTAAACATTACTCTCATCCAAATCAATTCTGAGAAGGAAAGCATCTAGATCCATTGGGGTATTAAATTCTATCTTATCTATAAGGAAGTTAAGAAGGAAAAACCAAGGGGGGATTGGGGCAAGGAGTATCAAAAGGGAGGGAAATAGAAGTGGGAGGGAAATTAATAGACCCTAAAGAAAAATAAGAAGGGAAGGCGTAGGAAGGGAAGTAAAATAAGGGTGGGGATTAGGGGGATTGATTAAAACAAAACACTGGTGTAAAAGGAAATAGTGAAAGACGAAAGGGCAAGACTAGAAGAGGAAATCAAAATTATGTGGAATACACAGGTGGTAATCATAACTCTGAATGTGAATGGGATGAACTCACCCATTAAATGGAAGCAAATAGCAGAGTTGATTAGAAACCAAAATTGTACCATATATTGTCTACAAGAAAGACACATGAGGCAGTAGACACATACAGGGTAAAGGTAAGAGGATGGAGCAAAATCTACTCGTAATCAAATGAAAAAAATAAGGCAGGAGTCACAATCATGATATCTGACAAAGGCAAAGTAAAAACAGTTTTAATTAAAAGTGATAGGGAAGGAAATTATATCCTGATGAAAGGCAGTATAGACAATAAGGAAATATCAGTACTCAACATGTATGCACCAAATGGTATAGCATCCAAATTTTTAAAGGCCAAACTATTAGAACTTAAGGAGGAAATAGTAAAACTACACTAGTGGGAGACCTGAACCTACCTCTATCATATCTAGATAAATCAAACAAAAATATAAACAAGAAAGAGTTAATAGATGTCAATGAAATCTTAGAAAAATTAGAATTAATAGATATGTGGAGAAAATAAATAGGGACAAAAAGGAATACACTTTCTTGTCAGCTGCGTGCATGGTATATTCACAAAGATTGACCATATACTGGGTTATAAAAATATTGCAAAAAATGCAAAATGCAGAAATAATGAATGCAAACTTTTTAGATCATAATGCAATAAAATAATAATTAGTAAGGGTACATGGTGAGGCAAATCAAGAATTAATTAGAAATTAAATATTATTCTCCAAAATTGGTTAGTTAAAGAAAAAAATCATAGAAACCATTAACAATTTCATTGAAATGAATGACAATGAGGAAATATCCTACCAAAATATATGGGATGCAGCCAAAGCATTACTCAGGGGAAAATTTATATCTTTGAATTTTATTCGAGGATATATATTAACAAATCAGAGAGGGAAGAAGTCAATGAATTGGGCATATAAATTAAAAAAAAACTAGAGGGCAGCTGGGTAGCTCAGTGGAGTGAGAGTCAGGACTAGAGACGGGAGGTCCTAGGTTCAAACCCGGCCTCAGCCACTTCCCAGCTGTGTGACCCTGGGCAGGTTGCTTGACCCCCATTGCCCACCCTTACCACTCTTCCACCTATGAGACAATACACCGAAGTACAAGGGTTTAAAAAAAAACTAGAAAGAGAACAAATTAAACATCCCCAGATAAAAGCTAAATTAGAAATCCTAAAAATTAAAGGAGAAATTAATAAAATTGAAAGTGAAAGAACTATTGAATTAATAAATAAGACTAGGAGCTAGTACTTTGAAAAAACAAATAAAATAAAGTACTGGTTAATCTAATAAAAAAAGGAAAAAAATAAAAACAAATTATCAGTATCAAAGATGAAAAGGGAGATATCACCCCTAATGAAGAGTAATTAAAGGTAATTATTAAGAAATATTTTGCCCAATTATTTGGCAATAAATATGGCAATATAGGTGATATCAATGAATATTTACAAAAATATAAATTGTCTAGATTAACAGAAGTAGAAATAGAATACTTAAATAATCCAGTATCAGAAAAAGAAATTGAATAAGACATAAAAGAGATCCCTAAGAAAAAATCGCCATGGCCAAATGGATTCACAAATGAATTCTATCAAACATTTAAAGAACAACTAATCACAATACTATACAAACTATTTGACAAAATAAGCAAAGAAAGACTTCTACCAAATACTTTTTATGACACAAATATGATAGTGATTCCAAAGCCAGGCAGACCAAAAACAGAGAAAGAAAACTATAGATTAATCTCTTTAATGAACAGAGATGCAAATATCTTAAATAGAATAGTAGCAAAAAGACTCAAGCAAGTGATCACAAGTATTATTCACTATGATCTGGAGGGATTTACACCAGAAATGCAAGGATGATTTAATATTAGGAAAGCTATCCACATAAATGACTATATGAACAACCAAACCAATGAAAATCATATGATTATCTAAATAGATATAGAAAAAGTCTTTGACAAAATACACCACTCATTCCTATTGAAAATACCAGAAAGTAAAGGAATAGAAGGGCCTTCCCTAAAAATAATAAACAGTATATATTTAAAACTATCAGCAAGCATTATCTGAAATGGGGACAAATTAGAAGCCTTCCCAGTAAGATCAGGAGTGAAACAAGGATGTCCATTATCACCTCTATTATTTAACATTGTACTAGAAACACTAGCAGTAGCAATTAGAGGAAAAAAAAGAAAACGAAGATATCAAAAAAGGCAATGAGGAAACTAAACTATGACTCTTCGCATATGATATGATGGTCTACTTAAAGAATCCTAAAGAATCAACTAAAAAGCTAGTGAAAATAATCAACAACTTTACCAAAAGTTGTAGAATACAAAATAAATGCACATAAATCATCAGCATTTCTATATATTTCCAATACATCTCAGCAGCAAGAGGTAGAAAGAGAAATTCCATTTAAAATCATCCTAGACAATATAAAATATTTAGGAATCTATTTGCCAAGACAAACAAAGGAATTATATGAATACAACTATAAAACACATTCCACACAATTAAAACCAGATCTAAACAATTTGAAAAACATGAATTGCTCATGGGAAGGACGAGCTAAAATAATAAAAATGACAATCCTACCCAAATTAATTTACTTATTCAGTGCCATATCTATTAAACTACCAAGAAACTTTTTTACTGAATTAGAAAAAAACTATAACAAAGTTTTTTTGGAAGAACAAAAGATCAAAAATATCAAGGGAAATAATGAAAAAAATGTGAAGAATGGGGGACTAGCAATACCAGATCTAAAACTGTACTTTAAAGCAGTGGTTAGCAAAACAATATGGCTAAGAGACAGAAGGGAGGCCCAGTGGAATAAACTTGGAGTAAATGACCTCAGCAAGATATGGTATGATAAACCCAAAGATCCCAGCTTTGGGGACCAAAACCGAATATTTGACAAAAACTGCTGGGAAAATTGGAAAACAGTATGGGAAAGATTAGGTTTAGATCAGTATCTCACACTGTATACCAAGACAATTTCAGAATGGGTAAATGACTTAAATATAAAGAAGGAAACTATAAGTAAATTAGGTGAATATAGAATAGTATTGTAGTCAGATTTATGGGAAAGGAAAGATTTTAAGACCAAGCAAGTGATAGAGAGTATTAAAAAAATGTAAAATGAATAATTTTGATTACATTAAATTAAAAAGGGGTTGTACAAACAAAACCAATGCAACCAAAATAGAAGGGAAGCAACAAATTGTAAAAAAAAAATCTTTATAACAAAAACTTCTGACAAAGGGCTAATTACTCAAATTTATAAGGAGCTAACTCAATTGTACAAAAAAATCAAGTCATTCTCCATTTGATAAATGGGCAAGGGACACTAATAGGCAATTTTCAGACAAAGAAACCAAAACAATCAATAAGCACATGAAAAAGTGTTCTAAATCTCTTATACTTAGAGAAATGCAAATCAAAACAACTCTGAGGTACCACCTCACACCTAGCAGGTTGGCTAATATGACAGCAAAGGAAAGTAATAAATGTTGGAGGGGATGTGGTAAAATTGGGACATTAATGCATTGCTAGTGGAGTTGTGAATTGATCCAACCATTCTGGTAGGCAATTTGGCACTATGCCCAAAGGGCTTTAAAAGACTCCCTGCTGTTTGATCTGGCCATAACATTGCTCAGTTTGTACCCCAAAGAGATAATAGGAAAAAATTTGTGTACAAAAATATTCTTAGCTGAGCTCTTTGTGGTGGCAAAAAAACTGAAAAATGAGAAGATGCCCTTTGATTGGGGAACGGCTGAACAAATTGTAGTATCTGTTGGTGATGGAATACTATTATGCTAAAAGGAATAAAGAACTGCAGGGATTCCATGTGAACTGGAAAAGCCTCTAAGAATTGATGCAAAAGGAGCAGAAACAGGAGAACATTGTACACAGAGAAGGATACATTGTGGCACAATCCAATATAATGGACTTCTTTACTAGTAGCAATGCAATGATCCAGAACAATTCTGAGGGACTAATGAGGAAGAATGCTATCCACATCCAGAAAAAAGAACCATGGGAGTAGAAACACAGAAGGAAACAATTGTTTGATTACATGGTTTGATGAGGATATGATTGGGGATGTAGACACTAAGGGACCACCCTAATAAAATATTAATAATACCAGAATAGGTCTTGATCAATGACACATGTAAAACATTGGAATTGCTCATTGGCTAGGGGAGGGGGTTGTTAGGAGTGAGGGAAGAGAACATGAATCATGAAACCAAGTAAAAATATTCTAAATTAAATTAAATAAACTTAAAAAAAGAATTCATCTACCTATAACTGTGATGGTATAATATATTAAACTTTATACATGTTATATAGCATGAATATTTGATATATAGACTCCACATATATAAAAAGCATTTATATAACTAAATATGATTATATGTGCATATATATACACACATACACAGTTTGTTTGTTTGTGTGTGTGTGTGTGTGTGTGTGTGTGTGTGTGTGTGTGTGTGTATTTTCCAGGAGGAAGCAACTAATTAGAGGGAGAGACTTCAGGCTCAGAACATACTTCCAAAATGAGAAATAGTCTAGGTGTGAAGTGAATTTCCAGAGTAAAGAGGTTTCTAAAGCATGGCAGACAAAATCATCCAAATAGTCAGAATACTGCCTTAAAGGAAAGAAAAATTGTTCTAGACATTATCACAGGCCAGTTGGATACCCAGAGAGGTGACTGACTACTTTTTCCTCTTTAGTGGTAACCATATGGATAACTATTCATTTAAAAACTGGTCCAAGTTTTTCTGCCACTGCATTGCCTCTTTGGAGTTAATATATATCAATTCTTTAGCAAAGATTTTAATGCAAATATTAGCAAAAAATAGTAATGACAAAGTATTCCCAACACCAGGGGTAGATTTTCCTATGAAATCATGTAGAATCTAGGAGCAAAGAAGTTGGTGCAAATGAAGTACAAGTAAGGTCTTAATGAATTTTACTACAAGTTACTATAATGTTAAACTGGATAGGACAAATCAATCTGCTGGTCCAGGGAGGTCATTCAGTGGCTTTACTGGCTCCTCACCACCTTTCATTACCTCAATGATTCTGAACACTCTTCACATAGTCTGTTGCCATGCTCTTTTCAGTGGGAGAGCCATGAGATTCTTTTAGCTAAGATAATTAGTAGATGAGCATTGGAAGGGGCTTCTTCCTATCAAAGCTATCATAGGAGATGGAAGAACACATCTCTCCTTTAGAAAATATCTTTCTCATTCAAATGTCTCTTTACCATAATAATTCATTCCTTGTTGCCTTACAGTGATTAGCTTTAGTTCAGTCATTTTTATCTACCACATTCTTTTGCCAGTCTTATGGAGATGGCTAGGAACAAAGGTGAATATTTAGTCTATATCCTATTGTTAAATTTAGTATTTGGTTAACCTTTCACAGAGGCATGCTTAAACCAGCTTGAAAACTGTTTTTGAGACTGTCTTATTTTCAGTGTGAACATTTATACTTCAGTAATTAGCACAATAAATATAATTGAAAGCTTCATTTGATGTTTTATCATGTAAAGAGTTAACAATGTAGATTAAACAGAAAAGTGTGTATACTTATTTATGTATTTATTCAGAAAGCCCAGTTGTTAAACATATACCCACATTTTCCTTTGATGATCAATAACTATGACTTAAGCTCAATAGGAATGGAGTAAAGGGCTCAAGGAATGAAACTATCCCCAAACTTGAAGTCTGATGTAGTCTAATAATGAGGATGACTTCTACCTATTAGGACAGCAACTACCACAATAGCCATTTATATAATGCTTTAAGGTTTATAAAGTTCTTTATAGTCATGATCTTATTTGACCCTTACCATATCCCAGCCCTTTCATACACAATTAAGATTATTCATTTTTAGATAGGGAATATGTATTTTACCACTGAAGGATTTCAATTTTATTTTTTAGTTCATCATCTTTAGACCCTATAGAACTCATGCATATGCCCAAGACTCCTTGGAGCACTCCTCTTATGTTTTATTATAACATATATTCTTGACACTATCATCTAATTGTCAGAGTAGGGATAGATCCAATAGGTATTTCAGAAGCACCTTTTTTTTACATGGGAATAATATGATCATGAACAAACAGCTTCAAGGCAAAACTGGGAGTGACTCATTCAATTATCTATTTACCTTTACATATATAGTACCTTTCTCACCTTTTAGCCCCTTCTCCTCTGACAGTAAGATCTAGAGGTAAGGGATATGAATCTTGGCCAGATATGAGCAGACTGGGAAGTTCAAGGGCAAAGAACAACTAATATATCAAAAGGGTACAAAATCACATTTGCTACGTCTGAGAATGTCTTTGGGTTTTTGAACATCTATCACATGGATAAAGGATAAGATTTATGATGTTGGGCCACAGAGGGTAGCAGCAGGAGCAATAAAGTTTCCAAAAGGCAAATTTAGATTTGAGGAGAGGAAAATTTTCTTAATGATCACAGTTATTTGACAGTGAACTTGGCTTCCTCAGTGGACAAACAATCTTTTTTTTGTTTCTTGCCTGCCCTTGTCTACACCTCAGGGTTATAATAGTGATGATCAACAAACAATGTAATAGAGAACAATCAATCAAAAGATTTGAGATTCCTTCTCAGAACAGAACAGAGCAAAAGCAGCAGCAATGAAAGCAAGCCTAGCTACTAAGGTTTTCTCCATTTCAATCCAGACATCAACTCTCCTCATTTCTAGCAAAGCCTATGTTGAATTAAATGAAATTCTTTTTACTATTCCTTGGAGAATCAGTCAATTAGTGATGACACTAACAGGACTAAGTCCTTTTTTCTTCCTAGAAGTCTTAGGTTCAGAGTATGTGGGGAGAGAGAGAGACAAAGAGAGAGAGAAACAGAGAGGAATAGAGACAGAGAGAGACAGAAAGAGAAGGAGAGGGAGAGGAATATATGTATATATATGCATTATGTAATCTACTTATGTGTGTATTTTCATATATTTACATGTACATTTGGGAATATGTATATTTATTTATATTTGTTTATATACATAGCTATACACATATCTATTGAGAGAGGTCTGGCTCTAAGATAATTTACAAGCCACTCAGTATACACTTTTAATGTATTATTAATTATTTTACTGATTAAATACAAAAGAGTAAAACACTAAATATAATATCCATGATTAATTATCTGAGGGTCAACTCTCTTATGCCAAAGTCCTATAATTAGGGTTCAAAGAAGAGCAAATTCAGGTAGGTGGACTCTGGTCAATTCTGATGGGGCAATTGCAAACTAACCAGATCCCTGAGACTATTAACTAGATGAACAAAGCTAATAAGGGAATTGAGATTCTATAATCTTATGATTTATGATTATCAAAGAGGAGATGAATATTGTTTTATTATGCCTCTCTCTAAAATGCACTGTCCATATAACTATACTAAGATGAGTTCTTAATCTGAATCTTACTGCTTTGTGAAAAAGAATGGGCAAAGAAAGAGGGAGAGAATTTGGAACTCAAAATGTGAAAAAAAATGAATGTTTAAAATTGTTTTTAACTGCTTGAACACATGGGCTGATGGGGATATTATTGGGGATGTAGACACTAAACAATAACACTAGTCCATCTATCAATAATATGGAATTAGGTCTTGATCAATGATACATGTAAAACCCAATGGAATTGTGAGTGGGCTAAGGGGGTGAAAAGGGGAGGTTGGGGGAGAGAGAAAGAACATGATATATGTAAATACGGGGAAATATTCAAAATAAAAAAAATTTAATTGTTTTTAAATGTAATTTGGGAAAAATTAAAGATCACTAAAATTATTCCTAGAAGGGGATCACATGCTTTACTAGGTTGCCAAAAAGTTCCATAAAGAGGGGGCAGCTGGGTAGCTCAGTGGAGTGAGAGTCAGGCCTAGAGACAGGAGGTCCTAGGTTCAAACCTGGCCTCAGCCACTTCCAGCTGTGTGACCCTGGGCAAGTCACTTGACCCCCATTGCCCACCCTTACCACTCTTCCACCTATGAGACAATACACCGAAGTACAGGGGTTTGAGGAAAAAAAAGTTCCATAAAGTAAAAAAGTCAATTATCTCTGATCTAAGAAGTAGAATTAGTGTATGTTCATCCAGAATTAGGTCTTGAAGCCTTTTCTTCATTGAATCTTGTTACATCACTCTGTCCCAGACATAGGACCTTGGTATACAAAAATCCACCCCGAGGTAAAGATTCATAGATATTATATGGCATTTTATTCTTTTTTGAATGTAAACTATAAAAGTAACAAATAGTACAAAATATGAAAAGAATTGCATGTCTGCAAGTCTTTAGCTCCTCTGAAACAAAGTATTAGCTAGGCATGTGCTAGCATTTGCCCATTGTTTACTCTCATTGGATAGAACACATAAATGCTATGATGAGTGTGATAGACTGAATATGTATTGGGGTTCCCCCCCCCACATTGCTATATAGCTTAGGCTATTTCTTTCATTAAGAAAGAAGGGAGATTTCCTCAAGACTTAATTGATCCCAGGCTTAAGACTCAAGCCACGTTGTTGTTGTGCCTTCTTATTGGTATCAGTCTTCAATGCCATCATTTCATGGTCAGCTAAAACATAAATGATTCCTCCTATTTGGAACACCCACCCTTCTTACGTGGTAGATGTCCCAAAGCAATGCAAATTATGATATGCTGTTTTTTGCTAATCAGACTTTGGAAGTTAAGGGAGAGCATTGATGCAAGCCATGGAATGTATCCTTTTAATTCCTTTTTTTCCTTTTGGTAAATGAATCCTTTTAAAAGTTTCAATGACTTACAAGTTATGTAGGAACTGTTTGTTCTATCCTGATCCTAAACTATTAGCATACAGTCCTGACTTAAATTCAATCTATGAAAATGAATAGAGGGCATTTGTGAAGCAGGTCCCTTTTAAGCAAACATAATCAATTTGATTAGTAGACAGAAATATTAACTGGTTAAAAATGGAAATAATCCTGCCAAATTTTATGTAGTAAAACTTACTGAAAGTTCTAAAGCAGGGCCAGGAATGGAATTTTCCTCATTTGATTCAAAGTCTAGATCACATTTGACGATGCTAATTGTTAGGGGCAATCTGTTCAATGTTTAACAACTAGCTATCAAAAAAATGCCCACAACATACTTTTAAATTCAATCTGCATTATTAACATTTTATCCATCAATTTCTTAAGTCTAAAAAATCAATAAAACAATAAATAAAATCCTGATTTGTAATATTTGCCACTTTCTTAGGTGTAAATGTTCACAGTGAAAATTAAACAATTGATTTATAATTGAGCAAGGTGGCTCAATTATAAACCAACCATTGTGCACCCCATGGGATACATTCCTGAAAGTAGGAGGAGGTCCTCTTTATATCAGTTGACTAATTATGACTCTATAGTAAGAACTTAAAAGAGAGGGCTTAATAAGACTCTGGCATAAGAATGGAGTAACAGTAAACATTTTTAATGGCCTTAGACTAAGGCTTTAAATCTTGAATAATTGATGTGGCACATTTTGCAGATCTGAGCCACATGCATTAGATTTCACCTTGCTTCTCAAGTTCAGTTCTTATTACCATGGCTCTGTGATTCTCTTACTCTGTCATCTCCTTGAGATCTGAGACCATGCTTAACTCTTCTTGGTCATGAATCTACTTTGCATGATATGCTAAAAAGATGCAGCCTTTCTATTTTATGACTTGAATTAAGAATTTTATCTTCCAAATGGCTGAGGGGAAAAAAACCAATGTGTTGCAAACTCTAATTTCATCTAGATTGTTTTATTTATTGAAACTAACAATGAAGAAAACACATTCCAAGTTCAGATCATAAAGGTGCATTTGTAAAGAAACATTTATATATGGCTACTTGTAATAGCCTTAATACTTGCATTAGGGAGACACTAATTTCAAGTTATTGGTGAAAAAATGCTTGCAATGCACTTACATAAAAAACAACAACATTTAATTTATGTTTAAAGCAAATAGGTTACTGGAATATTACATTTAACTATACAGTTAATATATGTACATTACAGGAATATAGATTATCTAGTAAATAATTTTCTGAGAGTAAGACAATATAGAAGAATATTCAATTCACTGACCTTAAAAATGACATTCTTTGCTTAATGTGTGTGACTCTCAATTTCTCTCAAAGCCCTACCTGGCATTTCAGTTCCAATGAAGATCATTAGTGTCTTCTTTTTTTTCCTTGTAACAAAAGGAGTATTTAAGTGAAATTTTACAGAAGAAATACCATGTTATATCAAATGAACAAATTTTAACTACAAAGCAAAAAAATTAAGCTTGTACATTCAAAATAAATGTTTGTTTATTTGTTTTTTTAAAACCCTTACCTTCAGTCTTGGAGTCAATACTGGGTATTGGCTCCAAGGCATAAGAGTGGTAAGGGTAGGCAATGGGGGTCAAGTGACTTGCCCAGGCTCACACGGCTGGGAAGTGTCTAAGGCCAGATTTGAACCTAGGACCTCCCATTTCTAGGCCTGGCTCTCAATCTACTGAGCTACCCAGCTGCCCTCCAATTGTTTGTTTTTAAAGAACATTTATAAAATTTTCTTGCTCTCTGGTTCATATCTCATAGTATATCATAATTGTCAGGGAAGAGTGTTTCAAATATTAGTTCCTTGGCTTTATTATTTGATATCTTAAATTAGTACATAGATTACAAAGGATAAGTAGTGATAATATTCCTAAGTGGCAGAACCTCATAAATCAGAAGGAAGAAAAAAAACAACTATAGTGAAACATACTTTCACTGAGGACATACCCTTACATGTACTTGGGAGAGAGATGAAGGAACATCAGGGAAGGAATGTCAGGTCATATGAGTTTAGTGCTTTAGGGCCAAGACTATTCTCAGTCTAGTTTATACACATAATTTAGTAATGTCAATAACTGTCACAAAGAAAGGAGAATATGTGCCTGCTGGAAGAAAGTGATTTTTCACTCCTCAAATTTTCTAGCACTTTTTCAAGATCTTTTTCTCATTTCATATTCCACTTGTGAGACTTTAGGCAAGTTGCTTCAGTTTTCTTGTCCTCCTTTTCTTCCTTTATATAATAAGAAGCTATGATTTAATGATCTCAAAGGTGTCTTGAAGCTCTGGATCTATGCTTTTATTTTTCCCCCATTCTTTGTGCCCCTCTGAAATGTAACACAATGCCTTGAACATTAGAAATTAATATATGGTTTTGTATTTTTTACCCCAGGTTTGTTGTCTATAACCCTATCTTACATAATCCTCATGAGCCCATGAAACACCTTCTTATTAAACTGAAGGCTCTTTGAGGGAAGAACCCGAATTGTCACTGTTGTTTTACAATTTTCTATTTCAAGGTTTTAGGGCAATGCCTGGCATGTAATTAGGGCTGAAATATCTGTTAGAATTTAATGGTTGAATTTACTCTCAATTCAACTGAAAAGTCATTAAGGTTACAAATCATTTCATCTTATTGTGAAAACAAGTAGTATACCAACATCATTCCAGGAAACTAATTCATTGTCATTTGAATTGTCTTAGGAAAATCTGAAGATCATCTGGCTAGCTAAGTTATAGTACACATTGAGTTCCTTCCTTGATGTGAGCTGCCATGCATTCAAACTGTTGCAGAATACAGCTTCAGTAGGCTGGCTGCGTTGTTTGAAAGCCAAAAGTATATTTGCTTAAAAAGACTATTTTACAGAGAAACCCAGACAAGGCAAGCATTTCTGTGGAAGACAGAAGTGACACAAGGGCAATCTAAAGTTTTCTGTGAAGAATTTTAGTATTGATTGTGAGACATGGGAAACATTGGCACAGGACAATCCGGCATGGTGTGTCTGTGTTCTTACATCAAAGAAAGTGCTGTGTTCTATTCTATGAACAAAGCAAAATTGCAGTATCTCAAAAGAAATGTGATATGCACAGATTTAGAGATACTTCCATCCCAAGTGTTCATAAAAGCCATTTGTGACTGACCTGCGATAGAACCTTCTGAGATCATATTGGTTTGATCAACCAGAAGAACACATTGTATACAATGCCAACCTAGTGATGTCATTTTGATTCTCTGCAAGTAGATACGACAACTAACATTACAGGTGTATCTGAAGGAGTTATAATTCCAAGCATGCCTAGATCCATAATACAAATACTAACTGGAAGAAAGCAGGAACTCTATTTCTTATGAATTCAGATACCCCAAATGCAGTGTTTAATTTTAAGGAGGTCTTTGGGGAAGATGTAGGGATCAATGATGCAGCTGATAGATTCTCGAAAACTAAGACTAATGAAAGTTTTTGAGAAAGACCACTGACAAGAATAGACTTTTTTATTAGACTTGATACAGACAGTTTTAACTAGGGCACTGTAAAATTGCAAGATGGATGTGGAAAAGCTAGAAAAGATAACCACAACCTGGAACAATATGGATTTCCTAAGACAAATTAAATCAAGGACTCTTTGGAGATCAGAAATAAGAAAGGTGGGTTACAGGTACCAGCCAAAGCAAGGTTATAAGCTGGGATACACAATATGTGGGTACCAAAATATCTAACCAAACTTGATTAACTTCTAGAGACTGAGATTTTCATTATTTAAATTATGATCATGGATGACTTGACTTAAATCATGCTAGGGAAAGAGAGAAAATTATCTAATTCTTGGGGATATAGATGTATATTTTTATACACATATATGATAATTATGATACCATTTTTTTAAACCCTTGTACTTTCGGTGTATTGTCTCATAGGTGGAAGAGTGGTAAGGGTAGGCAATGGGGGTCAAGTGACTTGCCCAGGGTCACACAGCTGGGAAGTGGCTGAGGCCAGGTTTGAACCTAGGATCTCCTGTCTCTAGGCCTGACTCTCACTCCACTGAGCTACCCAGCTGCCCCTTATGATACCATTTTATTACTAATTTCTATTGGAATGGAGAAAAGCTGAGAGTTAGAACCTAGTTCTCTTAAAAATGTCCATTTTCAAATGAGAGACATTAAGGAAGTCAGAGAAATATTACTGAAAATACTAATGATTTAAAACATCTTAAGAGTGTCTAGATCTGATTGGATCAACATGTTGTAATGGACAGAACACTACTCTTAAAGTCAGGAAGAAGCCAATTCAAGTCCTACCTCAGACACTAGTAATGTCAATTAAAATGAATCACTCACTTCTCAGTATTCATGTTCAAAACAGGGATTATTATAGAACCTAACTGGAGAACTGTTGTAAGGCTCCCTCCAAAGGTAAAATTTTTTGAAAACCCTGTAGTACTATGTTCTTAGTCACCATAGGATTAAATGGAAATATGTTTCAAGCTCTGCCACTAACAACACGCAAAGTCACACCTGCATCATCTAATGACACACCTGTCACATAATGGCACCCAGCGAAAGACCCACTTCCCTCAAGAGTACACGAGATTTACTCAGTGAGACAGCTGAGTCAGGCAATGACAGAACATGCCAATCTGGCACCATGCAATGGCAGGTCTAAGTCACACCAAAAATCTGTGTGATGCAATAACACACAATACACTTGGGAATACAATAGCATGCTTGGGTCATGCAACAACACATTTTCATAACCACTGCACACTTACATCATTTAACACCACACAGTGACAAAGCTTCTGTCACACAACAACAAGCCCAAATCACTCACCAGTCACGTACCATGTAACACGCTGCACGCAAATAAGTCTGCTTCATGTAAGGACACACAAGTTTCAACAAAGTATGGTAACTCCCCTGTGCCAGGCAGAGCACAGTGACACACCTGCATCATGCAACATCCCATGATCATCATGCATTACTGAGTGATATGCTGATAAATTTCTAATACTACCGTTAAAGAAGACAATGTCTAGGGTTGCAGGAACTTGTACAGATCATTTGGCAATAACTGACCAGTCTATCCTCAATTCTATCCCCATTCTGTTTTTTTTAACTCTTACATTCCATCTTAGAATCAATACTGGGTATTGGATCCTAGGCAGAAGAACTATAAGGTCTAGGCTACGGGGATTAAGTAACTTATCCAGGGTCACACAGCTAGGGAATGTTTGAGTTCAGATTTGAACCCAGAGTCCCCCGTCTCTAGATTGGCTCTCAATGCACTGAGCCACAAAAATACTCCTTTCTAAAACCAAGCAAGGGATTCTGGGAAGATGGAGGCTTAGATGGAGCAAATCTTAAAACCTCTGCACCCTTTCCATTAAACTTCTTCTAGTTAGCTTGTTGATAATAACATTTTTTAATATTTACCAATATCTTATTTTCTTCTAGGCATACAAATCAATTGAACTTATTGGGTCCCTGAAAGAAATGATTTTTTCCCCTGCTCTCTTAATTACCTCATGGTGATTCTCTTGAGTTCTGTTTGGGCAGAAAACTGTCTGTTTAAGTCCAGTTTTTTCTTGATGAATGCTTGGAAGTTTTCAATTTTGTTGAATAACCATACTTTCCCCTGCAAAAAAATAGTCAGTTTTTCTGGATAGTTGATTCTTGCTTTCCGGAATATTATATTCCATGCCTTCTGGTCCTTCAATGTAGATGCAGCCAGATACTGTGTTATCCTAATTGTGGTTCCCTGGTATCTGAATGACTTCTTAGCAGCTTGTAATATTTTTTCCTTGGTCTGGTAGTTTTTGAATTTGGCTATAATATTTGTGGAAGTTGTCAGTTGTGGATTAAATGTAGGAGCTGATCTTTGGATTCTTTCAATTTCCACTTTTCCCTCTTGCTTGAGAATGTCAAGGCAATTTTCTTGGATAATTTCCTGTAGGATGATGTCCAAAAGTTTTCTTTTGTCATGATGTTCCAGTAGACCAATAATTCTTAAATCGAATCTTCAAGATCTGTTCTCCAGATCTTTGGTTGTATCAATGAGGTGTTTCATATTCTCCTCAAATTTTTCATTTTTTAAAATTTTGTTTTATATATTCTTGCTGCCTTGTGAAGTCATTTGCTTTTAGTTGTTGAGTTCTAGTTTTTAAAGACTGAATTTCAACCCTGGTTTTTTTGGTCATCCTTTTCCTTCTGGTCTGATTTTCTTTGTAGATCATCTTTTGCCTTCTTTGCTTCATTTTCAAGCTGGTCAGTTTTGGCTTTTAAGACTTTATTTTCTTGTTTTAGTTCATATATTCCCTTTTTCAAATTGTCTTCAGCCTCTATTGATAGCTTTTTGAGTTCCTGAAGTTCTTGAGTTAATTGAATTTTGAGATCTTGAAAAGCCTGTGTCCAATTCGCTAGAGCTTCCTGATCTTCTTCTATTTCATTTGGTGTTTTTTTCACTTCCTGGAAAGATGCTGTCAATTATAATTTCTTTTCTCTTTTTCTGTTTTTTGCTCATATTTTTTCCTTTTCTATTCTGCTAGTTTAATGGATGGATTTAATGAGGTTTGATGACAGATCTTACCCCAACTGCTTAGTTTATACCCCAAAGAGATAATAAGGAAAAAGACATGTACAAAAATATTTATAGCCATGCTCTTTGTGGTAGCAAAAAATTGGAAAATGAGGGAATGCCTGTCAATTGGAGAATGACTGAACAAATTATGGCATCTGTTGGTGTTGGAATACTACTGTGCTCAAAGGAATAATAAACTGGAGGAATTCCATGTGAACTGGAATGAAATCCAGGAATTAATGCAGAGTGAAAGGAGCAGATCCAGGAGAACACTCTACACAGAGACTGATACATTGTTGTACTATTGAATGTAATGGACTTCTGTACTAGCAGCAACACAATGACCCAGGACAACTCTGAGAGATTTATAGAAAAGAACTCTACCCACATTCAGAGGAAGAACTATAGGAATGGAAACAAACAAACAAACAAAATACTGCTTGAACACATGGGTTGATGTGGACATGATTTGGGAAGAAAACTCTAAATGACCACCCTAGTACAACTATCAATAATATGATAATAGGTCTTGATCAATGTCACATGAAGAAACCAGTGGAAATGTATGTTGACTTACAGGGGTTTGGGAGGAGCTGGGGAGAGCAAGAACATGAATCATGTAACCATGAAAAATTTTTTTCTAAAAAAATATAAAATTTTAAAATAAATAAATAAATGAAGCCAAGCAAATTCAGTCCATTCACTATGATGATTGTTAAATATGAAATTTCCTCTATAAAATTCTATTTAACTTTTTTCTTTAAATCAACACTAAGTTCCTGGTATTTGCTTTATTCACACTAGTCTAATCTCAGTCTCTTCCCATAAACACCCATTGACTAGATCAGTGGTTCCCAAACTTTTTTGGCCTACTGCCCCCTTTCCAGAAAAAATATTACTTAGTGCCCCCGTCACATAATATCACCACCCCCTTACAGTTATTCACTGCTCCCAAATGCACCTGTGGCCATCACTGCCTCCCTGGATCATTGCGGCACCCACCAGGGGACGGTGGTGCCCACTTTGGGAATCACTGGACTAGAACATCACATTGCAGAAGATGCTGCAAGGATTATGAAAGTGGATGGGTGATGAAGGCAGGAGTCTAGGACCTGGAAGTGGAGTTGGATGAAGATTAATTTATGTTTGCTTTCTTTGTTTCCCTAACTGACCATCAAGAAAATTATGGATTTCCTTATGGATTATTGATATGACCTTTGAATTTCATTGTAAAAAGAAGGAAAAAAAGAAAGAAAGAAAAAGAGTAGGAACAACCCACATGCCCAGTAGTTAAGGCATGTCAGAATAAATTGTAGTATATGAAATTTACTGCATCACAAGAAATTATATATGTGAATAATGTAAAGTAGTACTAAAAAGATAGTCAGAAATGTGAAGTGAATAATAAAAATTTATATGGTGCGTTACATACATTATCTCATTTAAGCCTCAGGACACCTCTCTGAGGTAATATTATTTTTCATTCCTATTTGACCAATGAGAAAATTAAGGATCAGAGAGATTAATTAATTTCCCTATGGTCATCCAGCTAGTAAATGAGATGTAATTTTTAGCTTAAATCTTCTAAAGTCAAGGTCTTGTATGCTATCCACAGAACAATGCTAGTTCATCTCTAATGAAGTAAGCAAGATCAGGATATATATGAGGACATATACCTAATGTAACAATAAAGAGAGCCACTAACTGATGTTTGATAGAAGGGGGAGAGAGAGAGAGTCTACTTGGTGACTACTCCAGCCCTCTCCTGGGGCCAAATATACAATGGGAGATTAAAAGGGAGTGTCAGCCCAAAACTGGGTGACCTCGATGATCGTGCCACCCCACAGGCATTGCGGGTGAAGCTTCTCTATAAGAGGAGTTATGTGATACCCCAAATCTGATTCCGATAAGGATGGGGTTCACACAAAACTCCCCCCGGTCAGTTCATTCACAGCAGGTGGTCTGGCTTCAAGATGGAGGCAGCCAGACCAAGCTGTGGTTCCCCTCTCCCTCATTGTCTCTCAGGCACTCTGGAAAGCTATCTGACTGATGAATGGCTTTTATTATTCACAATTCAGGGATTGGGAAAGGGGTGAAGGGCAGAGGGATTTGGGGGTGCCCTCTTCTCTATTTCTATGCATCTATCACTTGGGTGAGAACTTTGGGGATTCCCACTCCTAAAGTTCTTCCCCCCCCCACTTCTCCTTCTGTTTCTATTCTTTTATATAATTGTGAGCTTTGACTGAAAGGGGGGTTTCGCAGCAAGGTTGGGTAACAGCAGGAGAGTAAGAGATGTTACAATTAAAAATGATAGACTGGCCTCATCTCAGGTAGGTAGAGTTTTGCCTATAGAATGGACTAGAGCTAATTCTATTTACACAAAGATTGTTCCCAAAATGGAGTCCAAACTTAGCTGATTTGACGGTTGAAGTCTTGATGGGAGGGATGCAATGGGATGGATTTGATCAGGGAATCAGGGTTTCAGTTTCCAAAGAGATCCTCAGGAAGCCCTCAGGACTGGATCTGAGCTGGGATGTCCTCCTCCTCCCTCCTCACAGTCCTCTGCCCCAAGACCTCTCTTCTCCTTCCTCCTCTGGAGAATTTCCCAGAATTCTCTCTGATTTCAACTGTCAGCAACTGTCCCCAACTGCTTTCTTCTGGCTCCTTTGTTCCATCCCCCTTGTACAAATTCCATCCTTACACTAATATGACTATGCATAACTACTATGAAACATTATGGTATAGTAGAAGGAACTCTGGATTCTGGGTCAGAAGATTAGATTTTGATGCCCAACACTCTTCCTTATGTGATCTTATGTGAGCTTATGAAAAATGTAATCTCTTTTAGGCTTAGTATCCTCATTTGAAAAATGAGAGAGTTAGGTTAGATGACTTCTAAGGTTCATCACAGTTTTAAGTCTCCTGCTAAGTAAGAATAATGTCAGAAAAAATCTAAAAGAAACTACACAGAAGAAAAATAGATCAAATTGTGAAAGAAACAACATTTTGGAGGATAAGAGATTCATCGATTTAGATCTAGATGGAAGACTTTAGAAGTCTTTGAAACCCCTTAATTTGACTGAGAAAACTGAACTTCAGAAATGCTATTACTTGCCAGTTTGCCCTCATTTCATATGATCATCTATATATTTTAAACAGATTCTGATTTTATTTGTATTAGGAATATTAACAATTTAATTTGTTTGAAAGAGTGTTCAATTTGTTTGCCTTTCTCATTTGTTTTTGTTGATGGATGTTGTATTTGGAATAAAATTATTTTGAACTATCTGAATGACACCAAAGTAAGATTCCAAAAATCTTTTACTTTATAGAAAGTAAGGATTTCCTTTTTGACATTTAAAAGGAAACTCCTTAAACCCATTCAGCAGAAATTATTAGTCAAGAGGTGAAAGAGATCTTTGATGTTATGTAGTCCTGAACCTCCTTTTATAGGGAAGGACATAGAGGTCCAGACAATTTAAATAAATAATGAAAAGTTGCATTTGAAGTAAGTCCTACAGCTGAAATTCAAACTTAGGGTCTTTGACTCCAAGCCCAGCATTCTTTTCATTGCATTACCACTGGGGAACATACAAAGGGATGTGGTCAAGCCTACATAATTGAAATATTTCTTCTTAAATTTGGATTTTCTTGTCTAGACTTGGTTTCAGCACATCTCTGAAATTATTTCTTCTTGATGGTAATTTCTAGACATGTTTTGTCCCCTGATGCTCTCCAACCAACCCTTTAAAATAAAACAACTTAGAATTGACAATCTAAAGATATAAAGCTGTTGGATCAGTGTATTGTAAAAAGAAATATTCATTATACATAAAACAGAGTAGTTCTTCAGTGGAAATAACACCCTAACACCAGACACCTTCTCCTTTTTCATTTTTACAGTCAAATCACAAAGTTGAAGGAAGATGGGAATAGAACAATTGGGGGTAGATACAGGCTCTCTCTAGTTCCTTTGATTTGCTTTCAAAGGCAGAAGAAGCCCATGAGAAAAATTAATTTGATGGCAATGAATACATTGAAGGCAGGTTCTGTAGGAGCACTTAGAACTTGGTTAGATATTGAAGAAGTTAAGTTAAACCACTGGATCCAAGACAATCACCAGTCATCTTGATTTTTGTCTTGCCACTGATTTTGGATGACTGGAAGAGAGCTTGAGGCTAATGACTTTGTGCAATTCGGTCTCACTTAAATCTAATTCATGCACAAGTCAAAATATCATTTTATAATGTTATCGGTACTCTTCAAAAGAACAAAGGTTGAATAACAATAACACAAGCTGGAGAATTATTTGAGGATACAAATAAAAGCAATCCATACCCTCAAGATAGGACTTTATAATCTATTAGATAAATATAATGTAAAATTCCATGCCTAAGGTCAGGTGAATGGAAATATATAAAAAAGGACTAGGAAAATGTAAAGAAGTAATGAAAGGCAGTTTTACTTAGTCGATAATATAGCCTCATGATAAGGAGGACTTAGGTTCATATTTTGTATCTTATATGAAAGAACAACATGTGATTAAGCAAGTTGCTCAATTTCTCTATTCTTGGAAACTCTTTAAAACTATTATATAACTGTTGCCATCGCAGACATTTTCTTCTCAAGAATTTCCAAATTATGAAATCAGGTTCAGAGCAAATTTGTTTTTAAAATAATCACAATTACATCTAAATGTTGATTATAAATACCAGCAAGACAGAACATTTGTTTAAAATAAAAAAATGTTATGGTTTTTATATTTTTATTTTAATTTTCCAATTTACTTATTAATGCAACTTTTAATACTAATATTTTGACATTTGTTATATACATTCTCTTTCTCCATCCCATCTCTCCTCTCCTCAAAGATAATCTATAGATTGTACGTGTATTATCAAACAATACAAATTTCCACATTCTTCATGTTGTAAAAAAAGACACACAAGTCTGAACAAGTTGTAGTATATGAATGTAATAGAATACTGCTGTGCCATAATAAATGACAAACAAGTTGATATAAAAAAATGGAAAGACTTAAATGAAGTCTTTCACAAAGTGAAGTGAGCAGAACTAGCAGAATGTTGTAAAAACTAACAGCAATAATATATAATAGTCAACTATGAACGACTTAGTTGTTATCAACAATATAAAGAACCAATAGAATTCCAAGAGACTCAAGATGAAAAAGGTTACCCACCACCCTAGAAAGAATGGATAGTCAGAATGCAGACTGAAGCATACCATTCTCCTTTTTATTTCTTCCATGAATTTTTTCTAATGTAAGCAATGTGTGTCTTGTTTCACAATATGCCAAAAATGGAAATATGTATTAAATGATAATATAAGTAGATCCTATATCACATTATTTACCTTCTTGGGGAGATGGAGTACTGGAGGGAAGTTTAGAATATGGAATGCAAAATGCCAGAAAACAAATATTAAAAATTATATCAACATAATTTGGAAGAAAATAAAATTTTAAATTTTGAAAAAGAAGACACATAGAACTTAAAGTAGAGAAAAAATTATGGAAGAAATGAAGTGAAGAATGGTATACTTCAATATGTATTCAGACTCTCAGTTCCTTGTATGGTATCGGATAGCCTTTTTAATCATTAGTCCCTTGGAATTGTCCAAAGTCCTTGCATTGCTGATAGTAGTTAAGTCAATCACACTGATCATCACACATTATTGTTATTGTGTAAAATATTCTCTTGGTTCTGCTCATTTCACATAAATCTTTCTAAGTTTTAAGATGATTTCTCTTTAAAATTATTTTTAAAAATCCAAAACCAAGAGCTATAATTATTTTTGACAGAGAAATTATAGATTTTCCTTTACATATTGAGAAATATGACTAATATACATTATATTTGGCTATTACAGGTAAAGATGAAGGAAATCATTTCTATTTACATATAGGCAAATGGTTTAGTTATTGACCCATGGGGACATGATTTAAGATATCAACTGAAAAATTAATTGCTTCAGTAAAATAAAGGCATATAAAGCAAAATTACAGAAATTTCATCCTTTGTATTTTATTTTAAAAACCTAGAAAAAGAGATAGATAATTTCTTTTTATTATAAACCCAAATGCATAAACTAATTTATAATTTTAGCGCTATGCCAATGAAATGAGCAGGACATCACTTTATATAACTAAAATAAATAAAGCAAAATTCAAACAAAACACTACTGGAAACAAGAAATGAAAGGGGCTTTGATATTTTTCAAATAATATTATAAAACATTATCCATTAAAATTAGTGAGTACTTTTTTGAAGAAAGGTTTCTCAATAGAGGAAAAATATTTAAATAAGATTTAGAAGCTAGTGAATATAGCAGACCAGTATTTTATAATGCTTAGGATATCTCATTGGATAACTAGAAAAAAAAAAGAACTAAATAATTTAGCAAAACTATAGAAAGAGGAGAAGAGAGTAGAATATGAGAGTAAGAGTTCTAATGGGAATGGGGTTTCCTTGAATGGGGTTAAGCTAAATTAACTGAATAGAAAAAAAAATTATTATGTTTACAGAGTCATAGGGATACTTAATAGAATTTTAAATATAGTATTCTAATGTAAGAAATAAGAAATTAGAACAATTCAGAGAAATGAAGTTATCCATATGTGATCTGATGGAAGCTTATTCAGAATTAGATCACAATCAGGGACTGAACAACAATTGATCACAAAAAAATGTAAAGAAAAAGAGCTAAATGGCATTAGAACTTAAACATAGAATAGTCAAAATGTGAAAGAGAAATACTTTTGTCCTTGCAGTAGAGAGGTAGTTTTATCTTAAGTGTGGAAAATGACTTAAGCTGTCAGGCATTGTCTATGTGTTAGTTTCCTTTACTTGAGTGAAATGAAAATAATGCAAAAATGTATTAATAGAACATTTTTAAAAGACGGCTTGAGTAGATGGTGGAATAAAAGTGAGAAACTTTTTCGTTTGTTATTTTAAAGATGAGAGAGGTGATCTGTAATATTTGTTGATAGTGGGGAAGGAGCTCTTAGGTAAGGAATGTCTGAAGACAAGAAACAGATAATGATCAATATAGAAAGCTACTAAGAGTAAGACTACATTGGATTAAAGGAGACAAGAAAAAGGATTAGTCTTGGCTATAATGCATATGCCATGATGGAAAGTTATAAATAATTAGAAAAGTAATCTCTGGAACAGAATATCTGCTATGTTTAAAATAGCATAGTATCATTACTTTTGTTGTTTTAAATGTTTATCATATTTAAATAACATATAATTTTGATGGAAATCTGGGTCTATTTGTTTTTGACTTTGTAATATAAAGCATTTTGATAAATTCTAAGCATTCCTTTTAAATTATACTGGAAATGTTCAAATGAATTGGGAACTATGAAGCATCCTGGAAAATAAATCAGCATGGCAGAAATTATATAACATTAAGATATTACTGATGATGATAGCTGATAATAGCCAACATTTACGTATCACTTTTAAGTTTTGCAAACATGAATTATCTATGTTATATCACTTGATCCTCACAGCAACTCTTTGAAATAGGCATTATAATTTTCTCTATTGCTTTCCTGAGGAATAGTAACCTGAGAGAGGCTAATTGACTTGTCTAGAATTACGCAACTAGTAAGTGCTTGGAAAGAAAGGATTAGAACAAAGGTATTTCTGAATTATCCAACAGGTAATATAGCTACTTAGCTTTGGGACCTAAAATGAGAAAAAAATACAATGGAAAAGAGATATCGCTATAAGAAGTGATTCATATAAAAACATATTAATCATAGTAAAATGGGGATGTAATAACTTCACCAAACAATTATGCTATTGGTTGAGGTATAAATATGGATATAATGATATGGAAAACTATTTGAAATTATGTGGGAAAAATCACTATGCCATTCACTGTTCTTGACCTTGCATTACTACTATATTTCTCAAAGATGTCAGATAGAAAAAGAGGTAGCAAAATATTCAAAACACTACTTTTTCCTGAAAAGAGTAGCAGAATGACTGACCAAATAAGAATATGTTTAAACAAACTGTTAAGTGAATACACTTTTGAAAATTAAGAAATAAGAACTCTGATAATTTAGAAATGAATGGAAAAGGGAGCAGCTGGATTGAGAGCCAGGCCTAGAGACAAGAGGTCCTAGGTTCAAATCTGGACTCAGACACTTCCTAACTATGTGACTCTGGGCAAGTCACTTAACCCTACTGCCTAGCCTTTACCACTCTTCTGTCTTGGAATCAATACGCGATATTGATTCCAAGACAGAAGGTAAAGGTTAAAAAAAGAGAGAGAAATGATTGGAAATACTTAGGTAAATAGATAAAAAGATAACATAGAGCCAACTGAACAAAATACATTAGGACTATAATAATGTAACTAAAAGTAGCAACAAAAGATAACTAAAGTCAAAGCAACTACAAAGTGCAGTTGGTTCTATAGAATAAAGAATCTCATATATGTTTCTCATTTTGTTTGAGAGGCAGGGAATATGGATGTGAAATATTTTATAAAATTATTTAAGCTTAGTTTCTTTGGTTTTACTAAACTATTTTCCTTCAGTAATATAGAGGATTTAGTGGTTTGGAAGAGTGAAGTTTACAGTAAAATGAAAATTATTTTAAATAAGCAAAAAACAGATCATATTTTTAATTGTGGAAAAGAAATAAATAAAAACAACAACCTTACTGCTATCCTACCATATTTTGTCTAGGTAGGTGATCACAATTTAAAGTAGAAGAGAGATTTTCCTAGAATGTCCAGGATTTACAAAAATATATTTTAAAAAGTCTACAATGGGAAGATAGGGTTAGAGGGTTATATGTAACAGCAAAGAGTTGTACCTAAACTGATAAGATTATAAAATTATTTGGGTATTTAATTATCAGGAAAATAAAGGAATGTAAAAGGAGTAAGCAAAATATAACTAATATTATTGAGAGAAAAGAATGTCTTCTTGAAGGTATGGAACCAAACATGGCAGAGTAGAGAAAGCACTTGACTAATCTCTCTGGACAATCTCCTCCAAACATCATTAAAATAATACCTTGAGGGAGCAGCTACATGGCTCAGTGGATTGAGACCACGTTTAGAGATAGGAAATCCTAGATTCAAAACTGACCTCAGATACTTCCTAGCTGTGTGACCCTGAGCCAAGTCACTTACTCCCACTACCTTACCCTTAACACCTATCTGCCTTGGTACTAACATACAATATTTATTCTAAGATGGAAGGTGAGGGTTTAAAACAAAAATAATACCTCAAATTGAGTTTTCAAGTAGCAGAGCCAACAAAATGTCAGAGTGAAACCATTTTCCAGCCTATAACAAATTAGGAAAATGGAAAGAGTAGTCTGTTGACACAGGGACAGAAGTTGATCCACACCCCACACTGATAAAAAACCTATGGTTAGGCTTCAGTTGTGGCAACAGAATCTTCTAATGCTCTCAAGGCAGAGATGGTAAGGAACCTGGGCACAATTGCTCAGAAAGAGATAACAGAGAATACTTATACTCACATTGGAAATAGCCAAACTATATTGAGGAAATTCATTACCTAGATTTACTACTAATTCAGGGGCAGAGAGAAGCACTTTCCAACAAGAGGAACTAGAAATCCTGAATATCAGTATTGCCTTTGGTCAAAAGGTTTCAGGGACCACAAGGAACAGTATCACTTCAAGGCATAAAGGAAGCAGTGCTCCTGAGGAATGGTATCACTTTTATTTTTGATCAACTAATTAATTAATTGATTAAGAATATTTTCCCATGGTTGCATGACTCATGTTCTTTCCCTACTCTTTTTCCTCCCCCATCTTTGAGCTGACAAGCAATTCCACTGGGTTATACGTGTATCATTGTTCAAAACCTATTTCCATATTATTAATATTTGCAATAGAATTTTCATTTAAAGTCAACATCCCCAATCATATCCCCATAAAACATGTGATTGATCATATGTTTTTCTTCTGCATTTCTACTCCCACAGTTCTTTCTCTGGATATGGATAGTATTTTTTTTTCATAATGACTGAATAAATTGTGGTATCTGATGGTGATGGAATACTATTGTGCTGAAGGAATGATGAACTGGAGGAATTCCATGTGAACTGGAAAGACCTCCAGGAATTGATACAGAGTGAAATGAGCAGGACAACACTCTATACAGAAACTGATACATTGTAGCACAATCAAATGTAACAGATTTTACTAGTAGCAATGGTATCTATCACTTTTGATCCAAAAAATTCTAGGATATTAAGGAAAAATGCCAATTTTAATCCAAAGGGATCGGAGTCCTTTCTAGAAAAGGACAGAATGTAATTAAAGAAATGAGTGACAACATTCCTCTCTAGATTATATTAACTTGCAAGCACTGAAAAATTTCCAGACATGAAAATTAGTTTAGAAAACCACAGTGTGAAAAGTCTGAAGGCTGAGATAGCAAAATCAGGAAGAGAATACAACTCAAACATAAATTTAAAAAAAAAATCGGGTAGGAAGATGAGCAAACCAAAATAGAACTTAATTACAAGAAACTACTATGAAGACAAGGAAGATCAACACACAAACACAAATTAACACAATGAAGTAAAAAATGCTACAAGCAAAAACTTCAAAGAAAAATGATAATTGAATGCAAGTTTAATAAGAATTCTTGAAGAGCTAAAATATTATTTTCAAAATCAAATAAGAATGTTAGAGCAAAAATTAGGTAAATAGATGAGAGCAAAATCACAAATATATGAAAAGAAAATTAATGGCTTGGTAAAAGAGGAACAGAAATACTAAAGAGTACAACATCTTTATTAAAAACAAAACAAAACAAAACAAAAACAGAGGGGATGCTAGGTGGCTCAAAGTTAGTTAGAAAGTTAGATCTGTAGTCAAGATGATTGGATACAGATTTGGCCTAGCTGTGTGATTCTAGGCAAGTCATTTAACCCCAATTGCTTAACCCTTACTGTTCTGCATTGGAACTTATATTTAGTATCAATTCTAAGACAGAAAGTAAGAGTAATTTAAAAAAACTGGTTATATAGGGAAAATTGTACAAAAATTCGCTAATGAAAATAACTTCTACAAATATTTAGCCAAACAGAAAAAAATAGGGAAAAGCTCACTGAAGAAAATAAATCCATAAAAAATATAATTACATGTGATTAGGAAATATTTAACAAAAATTTATATATATATATGTATATGTATACATCTATATATATATAT
>NC_058132.1:533659407-533814815 GCF_016433145.1 Gracilinanus agilis
ATATATATATATATATATATATGTGTGTGTGTGTGTCTTTGCATATCTCTTTAAAAATAGAATTAACAAGCAAAACATTAAATATTGTATGTTTGGTCTTTAATATAGTATTACCATACTTTCTAAAAGTACTATATAAAATATATTCTCATTATAACAATAGAACACATGCAATACAGAACTTTAATGTTACTGTGATTGTGAATTAAATTGTAAGGAAGTATCTAATATGTCATTAATATACTCCTATTCTTAATTTATTATGACTGATTCATTAAAGAGTATAAGAATAACAAGTAGTTTTCCTATATTAACTGTATATTCATATTTCATCTAAATGCATATGGCCTCCTGTTCTAGCAGCTATGTACTTATCACATCTCCCTTCTTAGATAGTACAATCCTTGAGGGCAAGGACCAAATTCTATTCAGCTCTGTATCCTCTATAATTTCTAGAATGACACCTTTTAAAAAACATTCTAACTGATTTGTCATCTTATTTTTTCGGACATTTCCTCTAGCAATGCAGATAAAAATTCATTCATACATTCCTATGTGATCCTTGCTTATATTTTCCTATCAAATACCCCAGGAAGTTCACCCAAAATGTGAGAAGCCTTCTTCCCTTTCACCTGAAAATTATGAGGATACAAGTGGAATATTCAAACTGTCAACTCGCCATTCCTAAGTTCCTAACCCTTTCAATGAGGCCAATTCACTTTCTCTTCCTACAATACATTTGCCTTATGATGTCCTTTTTTCTGTTTTCCATTCAAGCTCCTCCTTATTAATTATAAGTTGCAACCTACTCACATCATGAGTCTCTCTGTTATCCTCTGCATAATTTTCATTTTCAGTTTTTTAGGATCTTTTGTAGTCAAATTTTTGCTGCCTTACAGGAATACCAATAGAATATTCTCCATTAAAATATTAAAAAAAACAAATTAATGACTTTTTTGAATGAATGAATGAGAAAAAGACAACCACAACTGTCCGCTAGTAAAGGCTCAGAGGTCAGAGAGTATGCTGATCTACACACATTCACAACTAGATTCATATATGAGGCTTTTCTTTTCCCTTGTGATCACTTTTCCTGTAGGTGACAGAAAGCATTCATCAGCAGAGGCAGGTATATACCCAGTCAATAACTCACTTTGGGAATGCTGACACCACTTGTTTGGCTCTTCTCTATTCAGAGCCAAAGGGAGTAATTCAAGAGTGAATAATGTCACCTTGACTTGGTTTGTCTAACTGACCACATTTTAAATCATCAGAGCTTTGAAATGGAATCTAAATAATGTCAACAAATTTCTGTTAAGCTAATTTGAATTGTGTGGTTTTTAACTCATAGCCAAGTGACTTGTGTCAACACCAGTGTTATTTCCCCATTGTAGCCTCAAAGCAGAAAATTCAACTTATTTCCAAATATAGACTTCCAGGATTCCACTTACATTCCATTACAGTTCTCTTGTCTCTTAAGATTTGGGCATAGCTTTCAGCTCTGGGGTGATAATGGCAGTCCTTTACTCTGGGAGTATGAGCCCATTAAAGCTAAATCACTCTCCTACTCTTCAATGATTTGTATACTCCTGAGGCAGGGAGGTCCTGGAACTACATTCTTATGCACTGCCCCCTATTTCCACTGCTGGTTAAAACCTAAGACGTGGCTATTTTTCACATTCCATTCCAGGTCACAGAAACCCTTAGAGAAATTGTGTTCTTTATGAAAAGGCCTTACCAGAAAGGGAGATGAATAGAAAAACATTTTTTTAAGCCTTCATCTCACTTCTTTATATCAAATGAGGTTTGTTTACCCTATTAGCTAAAGTCATCAATCTAGTCCTCTGGGTTCACCTCATGCCCAAGGTGTACTTCTGCACCATGATTTCAGAAATAAAAGAGAATTAATATGGACTTTGGGTACTTTAGCAATGCAATATACTTGTGACAAAACCCATATGTAGCCTGGGTATTTTTGAGAGAGGTAGACAATGGCAAGAATGCAAAATGGAAAAAAAACACAGAATAATTTAACTCTTCTATAACAAGTGACCAATCAATTTCTCACTTTGAGTAGAAATCCTTTAAGAGAACTTATCTGAGGAAGTTGTTCATTAGAGTAAGGTGTTAATGAGAAACCCTGGTCAAATTTTTTGAATTTTCAGGGAGATTCACCTTTATATCTGCTCATGGAGAAAAAGGATATATCCATTCATACCTCTTTGAGAGGACTAAACATGCCTTTAGCCTGAGCAAGATCCACTATGGGCCTATTTACATCTCATTATATTATTTGTCTGCAGGTTTACTATCCTTTTCATTTTTTGCATTTGATTTAAGAAGTAATATAAAAGCTATCATATTCTGGATATGCACTGATACTTTGAGTGCTTACACAAAGCTTAGAATTCTAACCCTTGTTGTGAAGACTAATATTTTAAGATTCTTAGAAGAAACTCTGGCTCAGGGTAAAGTAAATCAAACATACATAATATATAACTTTTTTGAACACTGTATGATTGATGCTACTTTGTCAATGTCCATATTTGTGGCATTTAAATCTATTTTGTTCCATATCTATTAAAAGTGCTCATTACATTTCAGTCACTGGAAATCCAAAGAAAGCCTCTGTCCTAAAGGAGTTTGCATTCTACTAAAATACAGAACACAAAGAGTTAAGCAAGCATGAGGAGATTTGGAAGGAAAAAGTCATTACTGAGAGAGAGGATGGGGGAAGGGACAAAAGCTTGCCAGAGAAAATGACTCATAAGTTGGACAGTAAAAGAAGACAAAGATTCAAAGAGGTAAAGGTAATGAACGAGTGCATCCTATGCATAAGGAATAAGTAAATCAAAGCACAAAGATGTGATATGAAAAGTCAAATTCAGGATACTGACAGGAGAGCAGTTTAGTTGAAAAATATTAAGTGTATGTATGAGAATATGTATTTAACATGTGGAAAGGAAGAACACTACAGTGATGAGAACACTGGACTTGGAATGAGAAAGACCAGAATCCTAGGATGAAGTCATCTTTTGAGAGAGAAGTATGGAGGCACTTTTGGTTGCTTAAAGAAAAGATTGAGAACATCTGCTTGGAGATTCCTTAATTTTGCTCTTGGCATTTCCATCTATACCCTTGCCCTTTGCCTCAGTCTCAGAAAATGAAGTTGTCCATCTCCTCGGCAAAACTAACCCTTCTGTCTGTGCATTCTTGATCAAATTCTTTTCTTTTTTGTTACCATTTTTATTATATACATATTTAATGTAAAACATAATATGATGTGTAAAAGGAAAATATATATGATTTGTAATAAATTATAATAAATATGCTTATTTTAGAGAAACAAATTCTGACATTATGTCTAAAAATCTATATCACATTCTTTTTTGTCCCCACTCTTCTACCTTTTCCCCCTCTCTAAGAAGGTTTGGCAATATGATGTGGGTTATACTTACATTATCACATAATACATATTTCCCAGTTAGTCATGTTGTGAATTCTTTTCTATATCAAATTTTTTATGAAATTGATGAAAAACCTAAAAAACTTGATCACAAAAGCCTAGAAACACTTGCACGAAAGCAAACAGACATAGGAGAGCATTGTACACAATAACAAGCATAATAATCAACTGTGAATGATTTAACTATTCTCAACAATGCAAAACTCCAGTGCAATTCACAATGAAAAAGGCTTTCCAATAGGTTGAATATGTGTTATTTATTCGGTATATATACTGAATATATATACTCATATATATATTCATATATATACATATATAGGTTGAATATATGTTATTTATTAAAAATATATATGTATATTTTTAAACCCTTACCTTCTGTCTTAGAGGCAATACTGTGTATTGGCTCTAAGGCAGAAGAGTGGTAACGGTAGGCGATGGGGGTCAAGTGACTTGCCCAGGGTCACACAGCTGGGAAGTGTCTGAGGCCAGATTTGAATCTAGGACCTCCTATATCTAGGCCTGGCTCTCAATCCACTGAGCTACCCAGCTGCCCCCCAACCTATATAATATTAACTGCTGCCTTGAGGAGAAGAAGAAGGTGACAGGGAGTGAGAAACAACTGAAAAATGTCAGAATATGATTATTGAAATAAAAATGTAATCTGGAAAAATGAAAATTAATTAAAAATCTATAAAATCAAAATAACAAATGAACTAATAGTGAAGCAATGCAAGATGAAACAAGTGATTTCAAATTCCTGCATATTATTCTGTGAGACAGTATCATGTAGTGGATAGAATGGGGCTTTGGAACCAGGAGACCTACTTCTGAATCTTATTGGCTGATGCTGGGTAAGTCAATCTATCAGGACCTCACACAATTCTTAAGTTTATAATTTGCAGAGCAAGCGGCAACCTGTATTGCTAAAAGGAAATTCCTTATGGAAAGTTCCTGACACCAATGAAAACATGTCTAGTTCTCCCAAAACAGATGCAATTGTATAAAACTATTATTTGCAATTTATTAAATGGAAGGAAAGTTAATTGCTTTATATTTTATCTTCAACTATGTGTCTCCTGAGTTTTGTTGATGTTTCATGTTGTTTTAATTACATAGGTGAAGTCAGTATTTATAGTGTTATTACTGTTTGTCTACTTACTCTCTTTTTTTGGGCTTAAAATCATAGAATCATAGAAGGCTTTTTATATTTCTTGGGATTTTTCACATTAGTAATTCTTTACTTTGTTTTAATAATTTGATTTAATAATTTAAATATATGCAACTATTCCCCAATAATTTTCCCATTACTTGTTTTCAGCTCTTTTTTGTATTAATGTCATTACTATGGATATTGTAGACAGATAGATATTTGCTTTTTGTCAATTACTGTCATATTACAAAACTAATAGTGGGATTTTTGGATCAGAGTATGAATATTTTATTAACCATTTTTGTTGTTTTTATCATTCCATGTTTTGTTGTTGTTCAATCCTATCCGACTTTTTGTCAACCCATTGGGGTTTTCTAGTCAAAGAAAAAACAATGTTTTTCTCCTTCCTTCTCAAGTTCATTTTACAAATGAGGAACTGAAGCAAACCAGATTAAGCAACATGTCTAAGGTCACACAGTTAGTAATTGTCTGAGGCCAAATTTGACCTCAGGAAGATGAGTTTCCAGGCTCAGCACTCTATCCACTCACTATGCCACATAACTCTCCCATCATTTAATACAGAGTTTTCAAAGATGTTTGAGTAACTTCATCATCACTGAAATAGCCTGCCTCTTTCCTTTAAGCCTTTTCATCTCTTATTATCTTTGTAAATATTATGGGTGCAAATGAGACTTCAGCATTGTTTTGATTTGGATTTTTCTGATGATTAATTTAAAATAAACACTTTTTCAGGGAGTTGACAATTTGACTTTTGTATAATGTTCCTAACCTTTGGGAATTGATTCATTAGAGAATGGCTTTTAAATGAATATAAATAAAGATAAGTATTTTTTCCTATAACTTCTATATGACACCAGAGGCAGCATTGCATAGAGGATAAAGAGCTGGCTTTGGGACCAAGAAGACATAGGCTCTGATTCATGCCGGCTGTGTTAATCTAAACAACTCTCAAAGCCTATCCATTTCAGAGAAGTTATTGATCTAATGATAGCAGAATCTTCTGTACTTAAGCCTATACTTCTCATCTTAAAATAGGTCTGTAGTCTTTCTTCATCAGGGGTACCAACGTTCATCGAAATGAAAATGATTACCCTACTAATTTAGAATCTGGTTTGCTTCCTATTGTTATTGTCATTAAGTCATTTATAATCCTGTCAGACTCTTCATGACCCTATTTGGGTTTTTCTTGGGAAAGACACTGGAGTGGTTGGTCATTTGCTTTTCCAGCTCACTATTTTACAGATGAAGAAACTGAGAAAATGAGCCACAAAACTAATAAGTATCTGAGGTCATATTTGAACTCAGGAAGATGAATCTTCTTGACTCCAGGCTGTGTTGTCCATCAACTGCTCCATCAACTGCACCATTTGACCCACTAATTAGTTATGTCTATGAAATCCTAGCTACTGTTTCTCCGATTTTTTAAAGTTGGAACCTAAAAAAAACTCCAATATCCTTCTTGTTCTATACAATTATATATAAATCAAGTCATCTCCTCACCATTCACTGTTTTAAAATCCAATTTACCTTGTCCTAAAAAGGTTGTATGTCAAAAATGTAAATAAAGTCTGGTATCTTCAATGATATCTAGAAGAGTCTACATGAGCTAAAAAAACATCTTTTCTGATGAAAAAAGATATGCTTAGATTTCTGGACAGAATATTTGAGAGTAAAGGTCTATTCCCTGGCATTTTGATGAACAGCATTGCCATCTCTTTGTTTCATTCCTTGCCTCAGACTATACATTCTATACTTGGATTTTTTTTTTAAACCCTTGTACTTCGGTGTATTGTCTCATAGGTAGAAGATTGGTAAGGGTGGGCAATGGGGGTCAAGTGACTTGCCCAGGGTCACACAGCTGGGAAGTGGCTGAGGCCGGGTTTGAACCTAGGACCTCCTGTCTCTAGGCCTGACTCACACTCCACTGAGCTACCCAGCTGCCCTGGATTTTTTTTTTTTTTGATATGTGATTTGCATCTTTATGATATCTTTGAAAACCCCATTTTGGTTTACTGAAGCTCTGGACCTTGAAGACATTTCTGGATAAGATGTATTTAGGGCACTTCTCTCCAGGCATTCTGTATGATCTCTTCATATTCTTTTCAATGCCTTTTGTGAAATATTGCATTCAGACTGTTTCTTTGTAATTTTTTTTCTTCAAGAGAAATAATTCTTAGGTGTCTGTCTTCTAGTTCTATTATCATTTTAGTATTTTCAAAATGCCTTCTACTTGTACTGATTTCCAATTTTATTTAGGTACATATTCTTTTATCTAGATAATTTTTCTTTCATTAAAATATTCTACATTTCAGAGGATATATGTTTTGCTAATAAATCTCCAAATTAACCATAAATCACTTTTCTCTTTTGTTTTTCTTTAGATTTTTTTTAGTTTTCTGTATATGGCCAGTCCAACTTACTTTTTCATATGAACATTGTTAGGCAATCTGAAGATTCTTGTGACCAATCAAATTTTTCCTGGATTTCTTTCCCCCCTTCTAGCATCTAAAAGCTAGTTTTATAAAGAAAAATAATAAAACAGAAAAATGATTCATTAATTTATTTAAAAGAATAAAAAGAATAAAATAAAATTACCAATATCAAAATCAAAAAGGGTTGATTCCCTACTAAGGAAGATGAAATTAAAGGAGGTATTAGAAGTTATTTTATCCAAATACATGCCAAATCTAAATGAAATTAATGAATATTTACATAAATATGAAAAACACAGAGCAACATAAAAGGAATTTGAATATTTAAATAAACCTAACTTAGAAAAAGAAATCAAACAAGTCACCAATGAGTTCCCTAAGAAAAAATCCCCAGGGACAGATGGATTTACAAGTGCATTCCACCCAAATAGTTAAAGAACAAATAATCACAAAACTATATAAATGATTTTTTAAAATACATACAAAAAGTACCATGCCAAATCCCTTCTATTATACAAATATGGTTTTGAAAACTAAATCTGGGAAAGCAAAGAGAGAGAAAGAAAATTATAGATAAATTTCAGTAATGAATATCAATGCAAAAAATTCAAATAAAAAACACTAACAAGGAGATTACAGCAATAAATCACAAACATTATACACTATCGCCAGGTGGGATTTATACCAGGAATTCATGGATGTTTTAATATTAAGAACACTATCAATTTAATTGCCCATAACAATAAGAACATCAAAATATATACCATATTTTGTAAAATATGTTTTTGAAAAATATAATACTCATTCCTTTTTAAATTCATATTTTTACAGATTACATAAATATACATTTTTAATACTCATTTTATAATATTTTGGGATCCATGTTCTCTCCATCCCTTTCTTCCCTCCTCTAATATGGCAGGTAATATGATATGGGTTGTTTAAGGTTATCCTGTTGTAAAAGAAGATACATATTGCTTCTACCAGAGAAAGTTCATGGGGAAAATAAAATGAAGAATGGTATGCTTCAGTCTGTACTTAAGTTCTGTCAGTTCCTTCTATAGTGCAGGATAGCCTATTTTGTCATGAGTCCCTTGGATCCAAGAAAGTCCCATTCCTATTAAAAACACAAGAAGCACAAGAATAAATGGACCATTCTAAAAGTGATAAGTAGTATCTACCTAAAACCAAGAGGAAGCATTAGCTGTAATAGAAATAAATTTGTAGCCATTCTAGCGATATCAGGGTTGATGGAAGAATGTCTATTATCACCACTATTGTTCAATACTGTATTAGAAATTCTAGCTCTAATAATAAAACAAGAAAAATAAATTAAAAGAATAAATATAGGAAATGAGGAAACAAAATTATCCTTCTTTTCAGATGAAATGTGGGATACTTAGAAAATCTTAGGCAGTCAAGTAAAAAACTGGTTGAAATAATTAATGAATTTAGTAAAGTTTGGGGATATAAAATAAACATATATAAATAATCATTATTTCTACATAATATCAACAAAACACAGCAGTGGTAAAAAGGAGATGGAGAGAGATGGCTAAAAATGTTGTGGCATATGATTGTGATGGAATACCATTTTTCCTATAAGAAATGAGGAGTAGGATGGTTTTGGACAAACCTGGAATGACTTATATTAACTGATGTAATGTGAAGTGAGCAGAACTGGGAGAACATTGTGTACAATAACATCAATATTATAACAATGATCAGCTGAAAGATTTTGCTACTTCAAAGGCAATGATCCAAGGCAAATCCAAAGGACTCATGATAAAAATCCTAACCATCTCAAGAGAAAGAAGATATGAACTCTGAGTTCAGATTAAAGTATATTTTTTCTTTCTTTTTGTTTTATTTGTGTGTTTTCTTTTACAATGTGACTAACATGGAAATATGTTTTGCATGACTTCAGATGTACAATTGATATATTGCTTGCCTTTTCAAAGGGTAAGGACGTGTTGAGGGAGAGAGAGAATTTCTAAATCAAAATTTTTTAAAATGAAAATCAAATTTAAAAATTTACATCTGATTAGGAAATATGTAGCAAATAAATAAAATATGTATTTAATAAAAAAGAAAATCTCTAGAATTTCACCAAATCCCATTGTTAAGTTTTTTGAGGATATGGATAAGCATCTCAAATAATGGGCTGCCATGTATGGATTATAATGTAATTATAATGTAAGATACTGGAGAAAAATTTTTGTTGAAACAATGGGGAATATTTATTGTCAAGGAAAGAGATGAGTAATATAGGATGATAGGTTTTTAGATGTAGATTGCCTGACTTCATTTCATGGATTTTAGGATCCAGTTGATAATGCCTTCTATGGTATTCCTCTCCCATAACATTCCATATTCCAACTTGAAGCTTTTTCCTTGACAGGTCATGATTTCTTGAATGCTCTCTCTTCTCTTTTTCACCACCTCACTTCCTTGTCTTTCTTTTAAGAATTAGCTCAAACTCCTGCCTCTGCAAGATGTCTTTGCAGAAGAAGGATTCTTCCCTTCATCCTCACTTTGATAGTTCCTTCCTTTTGATATTAATTTTTAACTTCACTAACAATATCTTATATGCACAGAGTTGTGTGAATGTTTTCTCAACAGTCTAGAATGGAACTGTATTTCTACATCTTTTTAAAAAAAATTCCCAGAACTTATCACAGTGACTGGCACATAGTAATTGCTTAATAAATACTTGTTGACTAAATGAAATGAAGAAACTGAAAATTCAAGAGTTTAAAGGTTTTGCTTAAAGTCAAATGAGCTATGATTGGCAGAGCTACCACTCAGACGTGATTTTCTGATTCCAAAGTGTGTTCTTTCCAATAAGCACATGGTCTGGTATGGTAGTTTACAATGGGAATGGGACTAGATTGACAATATATGGCTCTATAAAGACAGAACTAGGACAAACAGAAAAACAAAGTTTCCTAAATAATCAGAGGCATCTGAAAATTCAAATGGCTGTCTCATGAGGCAGTGACATCTGATATAGGAAGTATTCAAACAGTCCCACTCTCTGAGAATAGTGTAAATAGTATTCTGACAGAAAGTTGGAATACATGACCTCTACGATCCCTGCTGAGTCGAATATCCTGCAATTCTGTAAGACTGTACTTCAAAACTTTAGTAGATGATAAAAGTCTAGAACAATAATAATGATGTTGAAAATAAACTTCAAAAACATCCCTCCCCTTCCTTCACATATCTGTCTCCAACCTCTCTATTTACTCTTTCAAATTAGGGCAGAACATCATCCCTTGCTCTGATATATGAATTATTCTTGAAGTGCTGATGCCAATGTCTGCCTTTTATATACTATCAGATTTTCAATCAGGGAAATGAAATTTGTGCTGATGTTTAACTGACATTTTATCTCAGGTATGGTGCAGCAAGTACTAGGTATATGAAAAAAGTAATCCTAAGTCTGACAAATATTTAATAGAATGGCAGTAGCTGTAAAAGCGGGTGGCCTTAACTTTGAATTGAAATGTCACAAGTACCACTCTAATGCAGAGTATATCTGTGCAGACACTTTACAAAAGAGCCTGAGTGTTACCTTTATTTGAAAAGAGAGAAAGATACATTTGAAGATTACCAGTATACATGAGGCATGGAAATATGGTCAAGAAAACAAAACAAAACCAAATGGTGGCATAAGGCTATTTGAATTATTAGTGATGTTTTCTTTAATATTTCAAGGGAATTTATAAAGATTCTATTTGGAATCCCTGACTGCAAAACCTTAAGTCACTAATCAAATTAAAGACAAGTTAGAAAACATTTGCTGTTTTAAAGTGAAAATGTTCCCTCATCACTTGTGGGAGTATGTAGGGAGAAGAATGAGGACAAGGAAACAGAAAAAGACATCCTCTGTGAGCATTGAGCTGTTGCTATGCACTCTATCTTTAATTAGTCTTTTTAAAGGCTTGTCTCTGGCCTTCAGTTCCTCTATCTTATATAAAATTCCCCTTGGGGGGAAATTACCTGTGAAACTGACTGAAAAGTAGTAAAATCTGACTACTAGAAGTCTTTAAATCATGAAATGGAAGATACAAGGATGGCAGTCATTTTATTGGTTCGTCTACCTTTTTCTATATAGTTGCCAGACTAGGAGAGACAAAGGACAACTGCTCAGGGCAAAGGTAAGAGAGGTAAGATTCATTGCAAGAGGAACCCTCTGAAAGTGATCCAAGATTGTGTCAACTGGGTTTTCTGCAAGTTTCAAGTTTGTCCCTGCCCCTGAGAGAAGTCCCAGACACACCTGTTCCAGCCTCAACTATAGACCTTGAAGTGTTTGGTGACACCTATTTGGGTGGAACTTGTAGAAATAGTCAAATACTAAGTACCTTATTTGTCTTAGAGGCTTCTCGCATTGTATTAAAATCCTATCCCAGGAAGCACAGCTCTTGGTCTGACCCTTGCCTTTTGTGTTCATTGTAGTAAACCACTCCCTGATAGCCCAGCTGCTGGCTGCAGCCTCTTTCCTACTTGCAGTCTGTCCATGTATGTTTGTTTTACCAAGTTCTCCAGAGGGTATAAAAGACCCTCAAGTACTGTCACTCTTTGGAGAATCTTCTAGTGGGTTGATTTCTCCCTGAGATATTGTCTCCAGAGTCCCAGGGTTTTGACTGTGTAGTTTTTAGCACCTGGTTTTGTGATAGCACTGATTATATTGGACTTATCTCTTTCCTGATTAAAGATTTTTTTCCTGACTACTTTAGTAGTTCTATGTTTTTACTAGTTGATAATTGAATGTAGTGTAGAATTGATAGTAATTCTCAAAAATTCCAATCATGAGTCTCAGAATCTCTGGATCTGCATGTAATATTCCATTATATTTATATATGTTTTTTTTCCTTAATGAGATATTGTGGATTCTGGATCTCAAATCCACAAAGTTAAGTCAGGAACACCTCAAGGTCATTTTTCTTCCTTTGCCAGATGCCTTTCAAATTTACTACATCATTGCTCAGCAGGAAACCACATTCTTCACAACTTCTACATTTTGTTGGGCCAGAATTTTTTTATTTGAAAACAGGTGAGGGAAGGAGAAAAACAAAATCTTAATGATGAAATCTATCTCAAGGAACCATCATCAAAAAGAAAAACATTCTGCTCTTCTATAAAAACAGCACCTTTGTTAAAGCTGAAGAGAAATTTAAACCTGTAGTCTTCACAGTTAAACCCTGAATGCCTTTTCAGAGATATTCAAGTAAAATTATACCTGAAAATTGTAGAAGCTCTTTCATATATACTAAGTTTGCTCCATGATTCTTAGGCTCCCAGAAATGAAAGGAGCCAAAGGAACTCATTATAATCCATCCCTCTGCCTCCACAAGGGAAGGATGTATTTGAACTGCCAAAGACAGAGGAGCCATCTGTTTATGACAACATTCAGACAAAGAGTTCCTGTAGTCTGCATTCTTTAATCTGTTAGAGGCTAAAAAAAACTCCACTGGCAGAATCATAGAATTGCCAAATTCAAATGGACCTTAGATATCATTCAGACCATCCCATGTTTGAAATGAAACCCTTCTAAAAGTTCACCTTACAAATAAATGGTCTTTTAGCCTCCCTGTGAAGACCACAAATGATAAAAGAAATCATTAGTTCTCCAGGTAGCACACTGCACTTTTGAACATCACTAACTAGGTTTTTAATTTTTTTTCATAGCTGAACTCTAAATTCACTTCTCTGCAGCTTCCAACCACTATTTCTGGTTCTGCCCACTGACAGTGGGACCAACTCAATCCCTTTCCTACAGTACAGATTCTTTAACTTGAAGAAAATTCAGCTTCACTCTTTCAATTCTACCCAAGTATCATCATTTCTCCACACACCAATAAAAATCCATCATCACAGAGGTTGAATCAGTTATAGTCTTCATGCCTCATTAGAACTGAGTATCCTATCCCCCTTTAATTGTGGGCTGGTGAGTAGAACAAAAAAAAACTATTATAATAAGCTGATTATTATTTCATTCCTAAGTCTTTTATTTTCCATAGCCCACCATAATTAAAAACAAATACAAGTGGGTACTGTCTTAATACATGATTTTCAAATTTATAAATGCATTATCTCTTCCTGACAAGTCTGGATGTTCCTTCTCATGTCTTACTAAATTAAAATTAAATTATTCCCTTCCTGAAAACTCCATTCACCCCCTTTCTTAAAGGAGTTTGGATAGGCAGAAAATATTCAGTGTATACATGGAACAATCCTTGCTCTTCAGGAACTTGCATTCTACTGGCTGGGAGAGTAATGAATGTTGGAGGAGATATGGCAAAATTGGGACATTAATGCATTGTTGGTGGAGTTGTGAACTGATCCAGCCATTCTGGGTGGCAATTTGGAACTATGCTCAAAGGGCTTTAAAAGACTATCTGCCATTTGATTCAGGCATAGCACTGCTTGGATTATACCCCAAAGAGATAATAAGAAAAAAAACTCATACAAAAATATTTATAGCCACATTCTTTGTGGTGGCAAAAAACTGGAAAATGAGGATATGGCCTTCAGTTGGGGAATGGCTGAACAAATTGTGGTATATGCTGGTGATGGAATACTATTGTGTTCAAAAGAATAAAGAACTGGAGGAATTCCATGTGAACTGGAATAACCTCCAGGAATTGATGCAGAGTGAAAGGAGCAGATCCAGAAGAACATTGTACACAGAAACTGATACACTGTGGTACAATCGAACATAATGGACTTCTCTACTAGCAGCAATGTAAGGATCCAGAGCAAGGCTGAGGGACTTATGAGAAAGAAAAGTAGCCACACTCAGAGGAAGAACTGTGGGAGGAGAAACACAGAAGAAAAACAACTGCTTAAACACATGTACTGTTTGGGATATTATCGGGATGTAGACACCAAATGATAATTTTAGTCCAACTATCAATAATATGGAATTAGGTCTTGATCAATGATACACGTAAAACCCAGTGGAATTATGTGTTGGCTAAGGGGGCGGGGTAGGGGGGTTTCGGGGAGATGGAAAGAACATGAAATATGTAACTAGGAGAAAATATTCAAAATAAAAAATAAGGTCTGGGAACTTAAAAAAAATAGAAGTGGCAGAAACAAGAGTAATTGTTTATATCTTTGGAATTACTGAGGATAGAGGGAGGAAGATTTCTTCTACTCCCTAAGCATCTTTACTGAGCACTTATCTCTTTGGATTTCTTTCTTCTAAATACTTGTTGAATTTTGTTAAAGCTATTTGGGATTCAAATGATATCAGGCTTAAGTATCAGCTATAAACTTAATAGACCATCAGTTGAGCCATTAATGAAAATAGTAAGTAAACTCCTCTAAAAGCATGGTTTAGCTCATTGATATGAACACCCTGGATATAATTTTGTAATGGACCTGAGAGTGGCATGGGCTAAAACATTTTTCCAGTGCATAGCTCAGCATATATCAAGACAAATCTCTTTTGTACTATCCACCAATCCTATCAAATCTCAGGAACGAGAATTAGTCTGAGTGACTTACTGGCTCTAGGAATAAGCAAATATTATTTTCCATTCATCCTTCATAGATTTATACCAAATATTTATATATTTACATGTTATACAATCAAATAAAAAGTAAACTATTTGACAGCAGAAAATGCCTCATGTCTTGGTTTTTTGTATACCCAAAGCCTAGTATAGTTCTTGGTTTATACTGTAATAATTCTAGTGGTAGTGATGATGAAGATGCAGACCGCATTTTTAGAGTGTTTCGAAATTTTCAAAGTGCTTTGCAATATGCATTATCTTATTTGATTATCACGGCTACCCTATGAGGTAGATGTTATTATTATTTTGATTTTATTAAATGAGAAAACTGAGGCACTGATCTTAATTGAGGGTTATGTAACTATTATAAAATATCAGGGGTAAAATTTGAATTCAGGTGTTTACATTTCCAAGTTCAGCACTCTATTCTGGATAGGTACTTTAACTCATTGAGAGTGAAAAGTTATAAAGTCAAAAAAGTTGGTCTTCATTGACAATCATTGACTGTTGTACTATCCTCATTTGTTTTCAAGCACTTACCCATTTTTAAGCTTTTACTTTACCCCTGCCCCCATAGGCCAATACCATCATTTTCCCACCCCTCTTGCTACCCAGGTTTTCCCACTGAGGCATTCCTGTGGAACCAGCCATCCCAGTTAGTATTTCATATTTTGGATCTTTCTCATACTTATTAAAGTTGACCTAACATTTATTTCCTTCCCTCACATTTTTACAAAGCACTGAAGTATACAAATAATATTTTTTGTTTTCGTAATAATATGATAGTATTGTAGAGGGAAACTAGTTAAATATGGCCCCTTTTGTTCAGAGTAGGTGAAATAGGCAAATTAAGACAGCTGGGCTGACTGATGAATATTCAAACTGTAGCCTTTGACTCTAACCTTGTCTCCTTCTTCTAAGAATTTGGAAGTCACTGGAGCAGTTCAGATTAGAAATATTTTGCCATTCAGATATAGGATATGACTACTTTAGTAGAGGGAGAAAAAGGATATTTTTAAGAAAATCTTTATAGTTAGAAATATCAAAATTTTGGAACCTAATCAGTTCTAATCAATATGGAAACAGACAAGAAAGTAGTATTAAGTATAAACTGAGTTTGTAAACTTAGGTGACGGTATAGTTGTGTAACTTTAACAAAATGGAAGAGTTCTGAATGATAGTTATTCAGAGGACAATAATTGCTTCTATTTTTGGCACAGCAAGGTTGAAATGTTTATGAGACAACCAGTTTGAAATGTTCAGATCCACCAAATGTAATCTCTTCAATTTTAATTGTCATATAGTTTAATCCCAAAGTCTTTCACCATTCTAGTTGCCTTTCTTTGACACTCCAAATTAAAAATGTTTTCATATAGTTCTTCCCTTACCAGTCTTTTACTACTCTCAATACAACCAAGATCCCATCAGCTTTTAGAGCTACTGTGTAACACTATTAACTCATGGTGAATTTACCATTGTCTAAAATTCCCTTAACTTGTTCAGTCTAGCTGTTATGCCTATCTCAGTGTGTGTGAGTGGTGTTGTTTCTATCTCAATCTAAGTGAAAAATGGTTATAGACACACAGTGATTACATGTATTTAATTTTGACCAGCTTTCTAAGATGTTAATATGTTTTCATATCTTAACTGCAGTACAACTTATTAGCTATTCCTTCCAGTCTTGTGACATGTGCAAGTGCAATAATGATGCCATATATAACCTTTTAATGTATTTCATTAATTAAAAAATGTTAAACTGTACACAGGCAATCCCAGATTAAGGACACACATTATAGAGATCCTTAAAAGTTGACCTTGAAATGGTACTTAACATTCTTTGAAACTGACCACTCAACAAAAGTTAGATCTTATTTTCTCTATTTTAATTCTGGCAAGGAATGTAAAATAAATGAATGAATGAATCAATGAGTCAGTGAGTGAGTGAATGAATGAATGACAGGTCATCCTTTAAACTATCAGCCTATTTCTGATCTTTATTTAATATCTCATACCAGTGTCCCTCAATCCAACAATAAGCAACAGTAAAGTGTTATATTGATGTGGGTATGCTGAAAGAATGTAGTCTTTTTTAAATCAAAGTAGTTCTTTATAAATATTAGCTCATTGATTTCATATCTGTTTACATGTCAAATAAGAAGGAAGAAAATATTATTCATTGCCCTTCATTTATTCATGCAAAGGTTGAAATAATAAGAGATCCAAGTTCAAAGTCAAATGGAAAAGAACAGAAAATATGCGATTTCTGAAATTTTACCTGATGTTTTAAATTATGTTACATGTTGAGGAAAAATTATCTTGGTAAATTAGTTTATCTCTAAAACGTTTTAACCTTCCTATTATATGCTTCTTTATTTTATATTTTGGCCCTCGTTGTCTTCACCTAAAACCACTTGTATCTTAGAGAATGCTGCTAACTTTTTTTTAGGTCAGGTATTTCCTTTGGAAATACTCTTGATTAGAACAAAGATTCTTAAGCCAGAGCCCATGAACTTTTAAAAAAATATTTTGATAACTATGTTTTAAAATAATTATTTTATATTGAAATCTTAAGTATATTTTATGCATTTAAAACAATATTTTGAGGAGCCTATAGGCTTCACTAGACTGACAAAGGACTATAACTAACCAAATTCAACCAGTTTAATACTAAGGTGAATCTCTCTTGAATACTCTTTTTTCCCTTCACTTTAACTCTGCTCTAAAAAAGAAGGATTTTGAAAATTCTTAAGAATGAGATTTGGAAATAGAAAATAACAACTAAATAATATAGCTCTTAAGATTTTGCAAGACATGTCTTCTATTTGTTTATCACAATGACCCTGTAGACTAGAGTGATCAGAATGAGAATTATTATCCTTGTCCTTTAAAGAAGAGAAAATTGACCCAGGAAAGTTCATTGCTACCACAAGCCTTATAACTAGGGAGTATTGGACTGGTTCTCAGACAGAGGAAACTTTTCACTCTAAAAGAAGTGTTTCTACATGGCATTATATCATTTGTGAAGATAATGTGCAAAATAGAGATTTTTAATTTTTATTTTTTATTCCAGTACTCCAAGCCCCTTTTCTCTCTCTTCTAAGCTTATTCCACCTTTTCAAAGAACTCTTCTCTCCTCCTCTGGCCTTTCCCCATTAATAGTCTTCTCTATGAGAAATTTCCCAAAGGGGTTGGTTAGTGGTGGGGAGGAAGAGGAGAAAAGGAAGGATATAATCAAAGTAATTGATACCATAGGACGAATTATTTTTTCAATGTTCCAGAGGAGTGTTCACATTTAAGCTTTATCTCCAGGAATGGCATGGCAAGCTAGGTTCCCTCTTTGAAAAATTTCAACTATTAGTAGCAAGTAGGTCAGAAAGAAGCGGGGCTTGGTGCAGCCTGCCCAATATCCTTTAGATCAGATCTTGCAGGCAACCAAAAAATCGCTAATAGGAGGAATTCTTATCAAAGGTTATGCAGTGGTAAGTCTAGGAGGCAATTACCTAGGGAGGAAAGTTGTTTGCTTTTTGTTATGTTTTGACTTATCCCTGATGATCTTCAGCAAAGGTCTCTACATGAAATCTGCAGTTTTCTGTGTGAGAGGACAAACAAGGAGACAATAACAAGAAGAGATTGAGCCCAGCCTCTCTGATCTTACTCTCTGGATGACTGGATCACACATTCAAAGTTGGAAGTCATGTTAGAAATCACCTATATTAAAACCCAATTTCGTGACCTGCAGCAAACACCCTCAAGTGTGGCAGAATCAAATTAAAATGGAAATGGGAAACGCTTAATAAAATTTATAAAATGCCATAAAACATCGATAATGTTAAACTATGTTTTTCTAACTCAATATGCAGATTAGACAGATCCTTATGTACACTTTGATGGCCCTGTTTCTTTTGGAGTTTGATACCAGTGATCTAGACCAAACATTTCATTTTGTAGATTAGAAAACTGAGACCAGAGAGATTTAGTATCTTATGCAAGGCCCAGAGGCAGTGAAAAAGAAGAGGCCAGAATCAAATTCAGGGGTTTTCCCTCCAAATACAATGTTTTTTTTTAAATATATATCATACAGCTTCTCAACATGGATAATTGTTATTCCAATTGTTTAGATCTAATTTTATTTGTGTGAAAAATGTTTTCTAATCATGTTCATATAATTCCTACATTTGTCTTGGTAAATAGATGAATCATTGCTATTATTAGCAATGAAAACAATGACCACAATATTAGGTAGTATTTATATATCACTTTAAGGTCTACAAAGGCCAGCAAATTGTGAGATTAGTAATTAATGTCCATATATTCCAAATATTACATTTAATAAGATTTATTAAATTTAAATTGAAGCAAAAGGGAAACTAAAAGGCTAGAGTCAAGATGGACTTCACCTAAGCCACGCAGATGGAAGAGAGAGCAAGGGAGGAGATTACAGAATTATATAAACAATAATAAAGGGAAATGGAATTTTGGAACAAGGAAATAATTCTGAGAGATGGAGTCTAAAGGTACAAAATTTCTAATTAATAAACATTTTACTTCATTTTATCCTAACAACCCTGTGTGAAAAGAGTTATTTATTAATTTATATTATATAATGTATATATAATATACATAATAGGTAATATATAGATAATAGAATATAAATTACAGAACATATAAAAATAAAATAAATGTAACTATATTGCATATATAACTATTTATTATTTTTTCCAATTTATAGATGACAAAATTGAAGTTAAAAATGTTAAGTGACTTGATTAAGATTAGTAAATATTTACAGCTAGTAAATATGAGCCAGAATTTGAAAATTACTCTTTATAACTGACACTAGCACTCTCTGGGAGAGGACTGATATAGACAATGGCATTTTCTCTTGACCTTTTCTCTACTCCCTTTCCCATCTCTTTCTTCACTAAGTAAAAAGTATGTATTAAAATGAAACTTATTAGCTCTTCAATGTTTATTTACATTTCCATTAAGTGATATAAGTTAGTTTAGGGTAAAAGGATTGATTCTGATCCTATAGCTTGATCTGGTTAGTGCAAATAATGTGTCTTGTGAAATGAACACTGTATTCATATTGACACTCCATATTTGCAATGAGTGGCAACTGTGCAGAGTGGGATTTTTGGGGAGCTTGCACCTCCCAGAAATCACTTTCATGAGCAGACAAGAGACTTAGATAAGATGCTGGCAGAGAAAATGAAGCTTTGTTTGGAGAAAAACGGTGGACAGTGGGGAATGGGATGGGAAGAAGAAGAGGGGAAGGGAAGGAAAAGGGATTCTGCCCACACAAACTACTTTCTCAGGGCAAAAATGTCCTCTCTCTAGGTGTAAGTACAGAGTTCTATAATAATATTGATGCAAGAGTTTCTGCCTTCCCTCTGCCTGAATCTAGAGGGTGGGAGTTGATGTTTCAAATTTTGAGTGTGTGATTTTCAACATTACTTACCCCTAAAGACCCCCATGACTGTCATGGGATTTTCAGTCTGGGACAGTAAAGGTACTTTTGAAGCTCCCTGTTATTTCCTTCTTAGCTTATCTTGCTTCTCTTCCTAGAGTTGGCATTTTCCCCAGGCTACAGATAAACTCTTCTCAAGGTTTTGGAAAACAGATCAGAAAAACTAAATGTTTTATTGGGTGGGAGGGCCAGTTTTATTCTAAGGCATAGTAATACTAAAGGGTCATGAAAACTGGGATTACAAGTCAAATAATACTCTGAGAATTACACACTAAATCTCATCCCACACAGAACCAATGATCATATTTCACATAATTAAACTTCAAGTAGTATGAATTTGAATACTTGCCACCACTTCATGGGATTCATTTTTCACACTAATCAGGACCTAGCTATAATGGTTTCCTCTCTTCTATGGGTTTTTTATTGTACAAGAGAATTGCAAAATAGAGAAGGATGGTAACTGGCATCATGTGCATAAAGATTGCAAGAGAGAGAGAGAGGAGAAAAGCTTCCTTTTAGACTTCTCAGAAATCTCTTCCCAGCTGGAGCCTCTGATACTCGCTGAAAATTTTCTGATTTTTAAAAATATTCACATAAAGATGAACATAGCTTTTCCCTCTAGCCTGAGTGGGTAAAAAAAATACAGTTTTGGTCATATGATCCTTTTCCCCTTGCTTTCTTCCAGGAATAGTTATAGAAATTCCCCCACCATGGGAACAAAGTGCAGCAATTAGATAATTTGCTGTCAATTTTATTTAGTCATTTAATCATTTCACTCTTTGTGATCCATATTTGAAGTTTTCTTGGTAAAGATACTGGAGTGCTTTGCCATTTCCTTCTCCAGCTCATTTTACAGATGAGGAAACTGAGGCAAATAAGATTAAGCAACTTGCCCAAGTTCATACATCTAGTGTCTGAGGCCAGATTTGAACTCAGTAAGATTATGTCTTCCTGACTCCAAGTCCAGCAGTGGATACACTGTGCCACCTTGTTGCTCCAGTTAGAGAATAGGCCATGCCTATTGGTAGGAGAAGAGGTAGCATTAGGAATGGTAGATATAACTGTCTTACAGATGAGGGAAGATGAGAAGAAGTAAGACTCTTTGATTTCTTCTATAACAATCCAGCTGCATTCTAATGATAAGATATTGATGGCAGGACTGAGCACCTTAAGAGGAATGGCCAGAAAAGAATAGGTGTCATGAGGAGGAGATGGTATTCCCAAAGGGCTAAATCAGTATTCATTTTCACATTTCAGGTAAAGGACCCTGAGCTTTCTGAGTGAAGTTATAATTTGAGCAATTAAATTATGTATCTTTGTATTTTTTGAATTGAGTATATGCAAAGGATTTGGGGATACCCTGTGTTTGAGAGAAGTCCTGGCTAGGAAACGCCACTGGTAATTATTTAGTACATTTGGTATTTTTCCTTTTCCTATACTATAAGTAAAGAATTGTTTATAATTGTTTATATATACCTTTAAAATCGCACTCCTTTGAAATATAGCAGGAAAGAGAGGAAGGAAGAGTTTTCCAGTAGATAGTAGCAAAATTCATATTGATTAACTCCACACTAACCACAAACCTAGGAGACAACTGTTGATACCACAATGAAATGTAGAGAATATGTGATTAATGACACCTGGCCCATATTATTGAATAGTGGCAAGTATTTGATCAATAGAACCCACCACACCACTGGGTGGTTAAAGATACATAATGATATATGCATGTGTAGAAATTCATATATGTCTCTGAATATTTGTATGAAGGAAGTAGTGTGAAATCAAGCCAATTGTTATAGAAAGGAGAGATTTTAAAAAATCATGACTGTAAAAAATCTTTAGTGAATGAAAAATTTTAAACTATTTCTTATTATGATTATCTAAATGATATATTTTTAAATGTCTATTGAATGAGAAGAAAGGAGTAAGCAAATGCCATAATAATATTTAATGTTTGCATTGTCCATGGGAACTGTCAGTGGATATATTGAACAACATGATTATGGTCCTTTAACATATCACATATTCTCTTGAACAAGACTGAAAGCAATGCCAAGCAAAATGTGAAATAGAACAGAGCTAAGCTACTACCCCGGGAACATACTGTCCTTCCAATTTTAATGACCGTGGTGTTTTTATTCTGTTTTAACAAATTCCTATTCTTAACCCAGAGCTAAGATGATGTACCAAACTAATCTATCCTTATGAGAAGAGAATATTAAAACAAAAACCACAAGGCATGTAACCTGGATTCATCTGATGCTTGCATAGGTCCAAGACATATCGTGAAAAAGAACCTCTTTTGTGACATATAAAGTAATGAAGATGAGAAACCTCATAGAATTAACCTAAATGTGCATAATTATAAGATTTGCAATCTCATGAGTCTCTTTAGAGGCTGGATCCAAGCCAAGCATGACCCAATTTATTCTCTACCTCCCTCCTCCCTTTTTATAAAAGGAAAATGTCATAGTTAGAGACTTTTTGAAGCAAATCTAAGAAGCCCTATTTTAGATTTCAAGGTATATGGTAGTTAAAAGATGGGAAAATCAAGCCACGGGGACCTGATTTTTGGTTCAAAAATTCAAAAAGGGACAGTGATTATTAATCATTTCCTTACAGTTTTTAGAATAAAGATTAGATTATGTACTGTGAGTTTCCTTGAAGGGACAGCATCCTATAGTATTAAAGAGAAATGGACCTCTGTGGGCCATGTAGTGACTTAGAGTACCATGAGCTAATATTATCTCTCTTGTATTATATTTTTTAAATTTATTTTGCCAAAGATTTCTTGTTTAGGTTCATCTTTGGTCCCAATGACATAATGTTGACACTGAGAGAGGCTGATAAATATGGCCTTGAGTTTTTTATCCACTTATGACACATAGAACATGTTGACATGGTTGACAGAACATGTAGTAAATGAAGTGACTAAAAATGACTATGAATACATGCAATTTGCTTCATATTTTCCAAATAAAATTATACCTTTTTATATATTATTATATCATTATTATCATTTATCATTACATTATAATTATGTCATATATTATTTCTAAAGCCCTACTGAGATGCTTCATTAAGAAGAGCAAATGCTTTGGAAAAAGGACCCAACTTCTTCAACACCAATTGTTAACAAATTTAACCAAATAGTGCATAATCCCAAGCCCTACTTCTGTTCTATGTCACAAAGCAATTATCCCAGAAAGTAGAAACTACAAATTAGGGTCAGGATAAACTAGAAATGGTCTTCTATGAAGCAACCCAATGAGGCCAATGGAGAACCAAAGTATCAAGGCATTCTAAAGGAGAGACGGGAAGTGGAATGAATTAGGCAAGTGGAACCACCATGATCCTCTCAACTACTGCTCTTCCCCATTTATGGATGGAAATAGCCCAATGTAATCCATTATCTTTTCCACAAAACTTCCATTCCTTCTGAATTTCCTTTTGCTGTTTAAAGCACTGACAGCCTTCTAGTCTCCTAGATTCTCAATGTGGGCCTTATACTAGATTCCTTATTCTTTCTTTTCTATTATATGCAATCACCTAAATCCTTTTGTTTATTCTTTTACATGTCTTATTCATCATGTTTTTACTATGCTCAGCCACAACTTTAGTTCAAGTCCTTTCTTATTCCTCTCTAGATAATTTCAATATCCTCCAAATTTAAGCATTCCAAATCCTCCTGCAGGTCATGACCATTAATTTTGGATGAAACCAAAGGATGTGTTCTGGGTTCTATTCCTCTTGATATCATCCGATTTAGTGATTCATCAGCTCCTATGGTTTCTAATTATTATTTTAATACAAATTATATATATATATATATATATATATATATATATGTGTGTGTGTGTGTGTGTGTGTGTGTGTGTGTGTGTGTGTGTGTGTGTATAAACTAATTTCTCTTCTGAGCTTCCATATGACCCCTTGGGATATCTCAAAATGGATGTCCCATAGGCATCTCAAATTTAACAGATCTTTCTGTAGTGGCAAGAAAAAAAGGAAACTAAAGGCTTCCACAGAAAGATCTGCTATAAAAATTTTTGTACATATGAATCCTTTTCCTCTTTTTTAAAGGCATCAACAGAAAGATTTGCTATAAAATTTTTGTACATATCAATCCTTTTCCTCTTTCTTTGGTCTTTTTGAGGCATAAAGACCTTGATCTTTGAAGAAAATATTTAACTAAATCACAAACAAATGATCTTAATGAAAAAATATAAAGACATTTTGAAGTTTTCCCAGAATATGAAAAATTGTAAGTTCTATCATTATTTTTATTAAATAGAGAAAGATATGTCTCACTATTCAGAATATATATATATATATATATATATATATATATATATATATAATAAAGGTGGTTTCTCATGGGGAAATTAAGATATTTCCAGCTTTTCTTTGTAATTTTTATATTAAATTATAGACAAAATTCCTTGCAGCCTTCAAAATTAGGAATAATTTGAGGAAAGAATCATCATTTCTGAAAATTTTTTTGACAAAATCAAACAATAGAATAAAAAGTAAAAGTATGCAGGTTAGATTTTCAACTGAAGCAGAGTAAATAAAAATCTTTGGGTTTTGTTTATGGCATATATGTGTAGACATATATTTTCAACATTATTTATGAGTGAAAAAATTCTAGTGAATAATATTATGCAAATTTGATTTTTAGACATAGGATTTTAGAACTAAAAGAGACCTTGGAAACAGACTAATCCAATCTTTTAATTTTATAGTTTAAAATAAAAAACTAGTACCAAAAAGATGGATTTCTCGACCTAAACTGATAGTTATTGCCAGAAGTAAGACCAAAATCATGTTTTTTTTCTTTCTCCTATATCCAATTTCATGTTTCAATTCTATGACAAGTAATATTATATATATGTATATAATATATTAGGTACATTGCAACTTTTTTATTGAAAACACTGTGTATCTGTAGATATAGATTCTCTATAGAATGGATAAATTCCACTGAATACTACTTATACAATTTTAGATAAATATCTATGCTTAGTAAATCAGAATCTGTTGATCAGAAGAGGGTGCTAATGAGGTGGGTTTCATTTCCACCATTTCATAGACAACTTCACTTTTCAATGTTCAATTTACATGGACTATGATCCTAATTTGAGCCAACTGTTTTGAAAAGGCATGTCATTAATTGCAATGAACACCAGGGAAAATAATAAGCATATTTTGGGTAAATCAGTGCAAACACTTTACTGGATCTGAGTTGAGGTATGGAGAGGTGATAAAAACTAATGATTTCCCAAAAGAAGTTTTATAAATCAGATTTTTTTAGTGTGACTATAAATTTTTTTTTGCTTTTCACTTCTATGTACTTTTAAAATATCAAATTCACTCAATGCCTGAGATAGATAAGTTTGATTAAAACCGAGTAGTTATATAAGGATTCAACAAAAAGAGGAAAATTATGGAGATAACTTAATTTTTTTCTAAATTTAGTGATCTCATTTCTAACGTGGCGTTATCAGATAAAGCTATTAATCTCTGCTTTTTGTAAGGAAGTTGTTTTCTTATCTTTTGAAAATGAAATTCATCTTGGTGTTGTCAACAGTAACTCTCTTTTGCCCTGAGACTGCTTGAAATAAAGGAAACAAGAAGAGTAAGTTGTGTCCAATAAGATGTGTGATATGGAAAAAGATCAAAGATATTAAATTTCTTTTACAAAGAACAGATTTGGCAGAATATAATAAGCTCCCAAGTGCTTCATTAAGTTAGATAAATGATTAATTTTGTGTTGTCTATTTCACTGTTCATTTCCAATTCCAAAAAAGTACACTGAGATTTCAAAAATTGTTTTAAGTTATAATGCTGTTTAGTGCTATGAGAAAAGTCTTCAAATGTTACTTTTATGAAATTTAGGCGAATTTTAAAATTTCTAAAAAAGGAAACAAGAACGTATGTGTGTATAAGATATAACCTAGATATCTAAAGTGGTTTTCTTAAATGAATAGGATATCAGAAAAGTTCATTCACTATATTCTTTGAAAGCATTCAACTAAATACAGAGAATCTGATCACTGTGCTGTCGTAAGCCTTTCATGTAAGAAGCATAGAATCCAGTTGTTATAGAAAGCAGGAGACAGAGTTCAAGAAATTGGAAAAAAAAGTATCACATGGACAAAATACTAGCATCCTGTGAAAAGTTTCCAGTTCAAATATAAAAGATGAGTGTCAACAGGTCACTCCATGAATAAAAAAGTATTATGTACCCACTGTGCCAGGTACTGGCCTATCTCTAGAAATCCAAAGGACTGTAGACATTTCCTAAAACAAGGCTGAACTAGTTCACTTGATTTTTCCAATTGTATCACTAATTAGCAATTTCCTACCTTTCTTGGCTCCTGGGAGGGAGAGGCAGACATATTGATCAAAATGTTAGTAAAGCATCACTTTGCAATAAGTGTCTGAGTGGTGTTGCAACACTCTGCACTTTTTGATAGACTGAGATGGTGGCATTTTGCCAGACCCATCTTGTTATCAAGAAATAAGACAAATGCTATTTCCCTTGATAAATGAGTCAGAAAAAACAAGTGGCTGTTACAAACTTCACATCTCACCATGATACTGTTTTCATACATCCTCTCACTGTAAAACAATGAATTGGACAAAAAGAATAATGTATTATGAATTTTTTATTGAATAGATGATTATTCTTCCAAAATAGTTATAAAAAGAATGCTAAGATAAATAATGGTCTACTACACGAAACTAAATAGAATAAAATATTATTGAAATAAATTGTGTCAAAATCTGGGACACTTAACAGACATGTTTACCTAGGCTAGTCACCTAACTTTCTGGTTTCTCTGTAAAATAAGTATAAAAATAATTGTAATATTACTAAGGCGATTATGAAAATTGAAGAAGATAATTTAGAAAAGATGTTTTGCAAGCCATAAAGCACCTTATATATGTTGGCTATAAAAACCATAAATCAGTTATACTAAGGATTCATATGCTCTATACCATGGTGGTTGACTTTGCTATTAAATCACTTACCTTATTTGTAACTCAGTTTCCCCCTCTATAAAATGATGACAATAATGTTTCGATGACCTACACAGTACTATTTTCCTCCAAATGCTATATACAAATGTGAGATGCTATCAATATGGTGATTTTCTTATAGTTCTTTAAATCAAACTGAACCTTAAAAAAAGGATTTACTTCTACTGTGATTGGAAGTATCATATCCATATTAAGGCAGACCCAAAGGTCTAGTTTAGCAAAGAATACATATTTCTAGAGTTTCTGTTTCTCTTTGCCATTGACTTACTATAGCTTTCAACAAGTTATAATTAAAATAAGAAATATCTCAGTCAAGGCAAGGATATTGATGTTAGTCTGGATATATACCCCCCAGTATGTGCTAGAATAACCATTTTGTCTAAGAAGAAATCACAAATGAAGTGATGTATGGCAAAAAAATAAAATAAAATAAAACAAAAACCAACAAACAAAAAACACAAAAGCCATTTTATTCAATGAAATAAATTGTGCTTTAGAAGAATTCTTCTTTACTCAAGGAATATGATTTTAGTTTTAACAATACTTAGAATTAAATTGCTCAAGAAATCAAGATTTTTAAAAGACTTTACTACTCTACCCTTTAGAATAGCAGACAAAAATATGTACAGCTTTGCAAGACTCTTTTGTAGGACTCATGAGGGGGTCTGGGTCACAGACCCAGAATGAGGAGGAGCTCTAGCACACCACAGCTTGCAGGTATAAAGGAGTAGGGGCCTTGATCACACTTCAATGGTGGAAAAGAGGGCTTTTAGTTAATTGCTTATAAGCCAGAGCCCAGACTAAGAGATCAATGACCCTTGCTCTCTCCTTAGATCTTACCACCTTGGAAAAACTGAAAACCTATGAGTCCCCTGAACTAACTCTGAAAATAACAGCATGAAAAACCTGAGGGTTGGGACAGTGCCCACTTCATCCCAAGAGAAAAATCCACTATACCATTGTTAAAAGTCTTGAAATAGGCTGAAAAATGAATGAACCTCCCCCACTCTCCCTCCCCTTGCCAATATCCTGATGTGATGACAAGAAAGCTGAAAACTCAAACTCAGAAGTCAACAGTGTCAAAATGGCTACATACAAAGCCTCAAAGTATAAATCAGTGTCAGGCTCAAAAAATATTATAAAAATCAAATAAGAGAGGAAGAGGAAAAATTGGGAAATGAAATGAGATTGATGTAATAGATTTCTTTAAAAAAGAACAGTTTGGTAAGGGAAGCACAAGAAGAGGAAAATTTTACCCCAAAATTCAATGGAATAATACAAATGACCAAACAGAAAATGTTTTCATTGAAGAAAGTAATGCCGTAAAAATTAAATTTGGGCAAATGGAAGCTAATGACTCCATAACATATCAAGAAAGATTAAAACTAAATCAGAAGAATGAAAAAATGGAGGAAATGTGAAATATCACATTGGAAAAACAACTGACCTGGAAACCAAATCAAGGAGAGTTAATTTGAGAATCATTGTACTACCTGAAAACTATGATTTAAAAAAGAGCCTATTATAAAGAAATTGAAATTTATATAGAATTAAACTGAAATATATATGCAAATTGAAAGAATATACCAAACAACTTCTGAAAGAGATCTGAAAATGAAAACCCCAGGTATATTAAAGTCAAATCCTAGAGCTTCTAGTTCAAGAAGAAAACACTGCAAATAGCCAGAAAGAAACCGTTGAAATTCCATAGAGCCACATACAGGTTAAAACATGATTTGGCATATACAACAATACAAATTCTATATATGTATCCCAAATATATGAAATAAAAGGGTGTGGGAGAATAAAAATTATACATGCACAGAAATATTAATTGCAACATTTTTATTGTAGCAAAGAATTGGAAAATGAAGGGATGCTCATCAATTGGGAAATAGCTGAATCAGCTTTATTTTATGATTATATAAAAATTGTATTGGGGCAGCTGGGTAGCTCAGTGGAGTGAGAGTCAGGCCTAGAGACAGGAGGTCCTAGGTTCAAACCCGGCCTCAGCTACTTCCCAGCTGTGTGACCCTGGGCAAGTCACTTGACCCCCATTGCCCACCCTTACCAATCTTCCACCTATGAGACAATACACCGAAGTACAAGGGTTTAAAAAAAATTAAAAAAAATTGTATTGCACTAAAAATTGATGAGCAAGATGCTTTCAGAAAAACCTAGAAAGACTTACATGAGCTGATGTCAAGTGTAGTGAGAAGAACCAGGAGAAACTTGTCCATTAGCAGCAATATTGTGTGATGTTCAACTGTGAATAATATTAGCAATTTTCAACAAAAGAATCATCTAAGAAATTCTGTAGGGCTTATGACAAAAACTGCTATTCACCTCCAGAGAAAGAACTGATAGAGTTTGAATATTTAATGAAGCATTCCATTTTTAAATTTTTATGTTTTTTTTAGTCTATGCATCCTTTCACAACATGAACAATGTGAAAATATTTTCTATGACTGCATGTGTATAACCTATCTCAAATTGCTTGCCTTCTTCTTACTGAGGGCATAAGGGAATGAGAGAGGGAGAAAATCTGGAACTCAGAATTTTAAAAAAATGGTTTAATGTTTTTCATGTAAGTGGAAAAAATGAAATATTTAAAATATTTTTAAAAGCCAATAACTATGGCCTCTGTCTTACCTTGAATTTATTTAATATATATTTTCATGTCCTCATTTGGGATGAGAGCCATCATGATCTAATAGAACGTACTCAGAACTAGGAATATGAGGGTTCAAGTTTTGCTCCTGCATGTGACTGAGTTGACTTGGGCAAGCCACTTAACTTTTCATGCACTGCGCAATTCTTTAAGACTATATGTTTCTTTTTTAAATTATGCATTATTTATCCCCAATTAAACAAAAAATAATTTTCCAGCTTTCATATTTTCAATTTTGACTTCCAAATACTCTCTAACCGTCCCTTCCTCCCATACTTTTATATTCCCTTAAGAGAGAAAGCAATCTGATATAGATTTTACATGTGCAATCATGTGAAACATTTTTTCTTTATTAGTCATTTTGTGGAAGATATCTCAAATTTTAAAGAGTGAAATATGATATATTTCAGATATATTTCAGTCTGCATTCAGAATCCATCAATTCTTCCTTGGAAGGTAGATGGCATTTTTTACAATGTGTTTGTTTCACAATGTGTAGGATTGTCTTGGGCTACTTCATTGCTGAGAATAAGTAGGTAATTCATAATAATTTACCCCAAAATATTGTTATCATTTGGTACAATATTCTGGTTCTTCTCACTTCACTTTTGTACTGGTCCATGGAAGGCCAGATTTTTCTAAAATCATCCTGTTCCCCATTTCTGATAGTATAATAGTATTTTATCACAATTATATCAACTTGTTCAGCTATTCCCCAATTGATAGAAAACCCCTCAATTTCCATTCTTTGCTATCATAAAAAAGAGCTGCAATAAACATTTTTGTACAAATAAGTCTCTACCCCAATTTGTATTTATTTGAGATACAAACCTAGTAGTGGTATTGCTGGATCAAAGAGTATAAACAGTTTTAGAATCATTTGGGAATAATTCCAAAGTGCTCTCCAAAATGGTTTTATCAGATCATAACTAAGACTTTAAGTTTCAAAGAAGGCAGAGAACTCCCTTAATAGAAGATATTTCCTCATCTGGGAGTTTCCTAAATCAATAAAATCATTGATCTAGACCTTATCCCTAATCACTTTTTTATATATGTATGTACATATTTTGTTTCCATATAGAATATCCTTGATGTCCAGGACTATTTTGTTGTTGGTTTAATTTTCTTAGCACCAAGCAAAGCGCCTGGCACATAGCAGAGGTTTGACAAAAGCTTGCTTGAACCTCAGGCAGATGATACAATCCTTGAAGTCAATAAGACTGGTTTAGCCTGTCATAATTTGTGCTTTATTGGCTTAGCATTCAAAAGTACTATATCACCTTCTTTTCATAAAGTAATAGCAAAAGACTATTTTAGAAGTTTTTCACACAAGTCAATAGCTCATATATAATTCAAATATATGCAAATTTTTAAACAAACTATAAACAATCTGGAGTTTATGGGTTTACACATCACTTTTTACATTTTTATTTAAACTTTCTCATTGTTGATGATGCATACTAAATATATAATAATTTCTTTTAATTTATAAAAGTTACCTAAAAAATCATCTCAATTGCCTTGCCACCTACTTAACCTGCTTGCAAAACTGCCTATTTCCTAGATTGTTCTATTCAAAAAATTAGTGTAAATTTCACCACTGTGATAGGCTTTTTTATTGTATATTTTCTCTCTTCCCAAATCAGTCTTCCCTACGTCCTTTTTGATTAATTTCCATTTATACTTCCATTTGTACTTCCATAATTCTTTTGTACATTTTCTTTCCTGTTAGGATGTAAATTTCTTGAAGTTATGGGCCCCATTTAAAAATTTCTTTCTAACATCAGGGGGCAGCTGGGTAGCTCAGTGGAATGAGAGTCAGGCCTAGAGACAGGAGGTCCTGGGTTCAAACCCGGCCTCAGCCATTTCCCAGCTGTGTGACCCTGGGCAAGTCACTTGACCCCCATTGCCCACCCTTACCAATCTTCCACCTATGAGACAATGCACCGAAGTAAAAGGGTTTAAAAAAAATTCTTTCTAACATCAGGATTTAACATAATCCTCCTAGGTGGAAAGCACTTAATAAATGCTTTTTTTTGAGTAAAGTAATAGTTTATATTTATCTATCATATTCTAATTAACAAATCATTTTCCTTTCCCATTCTTGTAAAGTATACAATACTAGTTTAATTTTACTCATTTTACAGAGGAAGGAAAAGAGGCTTAGAAAAGATATAACAACAGTTTATTCAAATATTCAAAGACCATACTGGAACCAAGGTATCAGGGTATAAGTACCAGTACTCTAAATGTTCCAAAGTCAACCCTAGCTTCTATCCTCTTTCCCACTTAGAACATTCAATTACCTACCTTCTCTCCCAGACTAAGTTATGTTTTCAAGTGAGAAAAGGTGAAGAGTACTCTCTAAACTTTCATTCTTTTGGACAGATTAACTTGAAAAAGTCTCACTCGATCTTACAAAATTTAATGCATACAATGGTGATGGTTTCATTCTGCCTCAAATTCCATAGCATTCATTCAGAATATAAAGTTGCATTTATCTAATGAATACCTAGTGCTACTTTGGCAATCTAGCAGTTTCAGAAAAATTTCTAGAAAAGCAACAATTACTTTCCTCACAAAATTAGTTCTGAAATATTTACTGCATTGTTTCCTCTATTTCATTATGAGAGTATTATTTTCATCCTGAAATCTAAATCATACCATGTTTATTCCCATTTCCTGGGTTTAAGATGCTTTTTTTTCTACATGAATTTCATTTCATTTTTTAAGGAAAAAGGGGAAAAAAGCCTAAGAATTATTGATGAATGACTGGACAATGTCCCAGAATAGAGCAAACATATTTACTTATGAAGCTGGAGATTAATAAATTTCTTCCAAAAAGCCTCGTTAAGGAACAAAAACTCATTGTAGAAGACCAAGGCAAAGGCTACAACATCCCTCAGGAGTATTTCTGTGGGAAGAACACTGTACAAATTAATGATTAGTGGAGACTGGGATTTCTTAGTTAAATATTTTATCACCTAATCTCTTTTTTTTTTTTTTGCTAGAGATGGCTGAGATATTTCTTTTTATTTAATCCTAAACTATCACGAAACCAGAGTAATAATGAAATTAACATTTGAAATATTTTGTCAGTAAGAACTATTTCAACTATGTTTAAATTTAAAATGTCAAGATGTTAAAGAAAAAGTAAATAAGAAGCAAAAAAGTCATTGTAATTCTAAGAAAATACAAGCTAACAGTGGAGAGGAGGGAAGAAGGGCTGTTTTGCTGCTTTTAATGCTTTGTGCCAGAACTGAACTCATTCTATTTTATTTTCTTATTTTACAACCCAGTGGCCTATCTGATGATACTACAAGTAGAAGAAAAGGAAATATTATGAGAAAGTAATTTTTTTTCATTATTTCCACTCAGTAAACCCAAATTGAGCTTTTGTATCCACTGGGACTCATAACCAAACATCAGAGCTTTTCTGAAAGACAGACAAAAGTTTGTTTTTTTTTTAGTCAATATAATCATGTAATTAATTTCATATTTCATACTCTAACAGTTTCAGATCCAAACCTTTCAAAAAGCAAAGGAAGACTGATTGAAACTACCTTGTTTGTATTATCAAGGAAGAAGTCATAAACTAGAAAGTTTTCCAAAATTACATGAAAATCAGAGACTGTGTTCATTTTTTTTAACTTTTCCCAAAGCTCATCTAAAGTTTATATTCAGTTTCAGTTCAGAGCCTGGGAAGAGATGTTGTATACTATTTGGGATGAATTTCTGAGTCAAAGGTATAGCAGAGCAGGGGTCTGTTTCTGTTTACCAATGTCTAAAGAATTCCAGAATTTTCCCTCATTAATGCTGATTTTAAAAATAAATTACTCAGTATTCATTTGCATAGGTTTTTTATATGGCTACAGAATTTCCGAATTAAAAATAACTTAGACATGATCTAACCTAATTTCCTAGACAATGTAAAATATTTCCATAAGTGAGTCTAGTTTCCGCTTGAATATTTCTAGTAATGAGGAACTCACTCCCTTACAAAAAGTACATTGTGGGGTACTCATCAACTGGGGAATGGCTGAATAAATTATGGTCTTGAATTTCATGGAATACAATTATAATAAAAATTTGGAAAGATGTATAAATTTTTGCTAAGTGAAATAATTAGAATCAGGAGAAAAATCATAATACTGATGATGATGTTGATTAATCACTATTATTTGATTTAGACTTTGCAAAGCATTTTACCAAAATGATGCCTTTTGGTTCTATTATCAGCCCTAGGCAGTAGATGCTATTATTATCCCCATTTTACAAATGAGGAAACTAAGAAAGGCAGATCTCATCCTTGTTTACACAGCTGGTAAGTATCCGTGGTCTGACTTCATATCCAGAGATCTATTCTCCATGCCATCCAAAAGTTTTTATCCACAGGATAAAAACAAACAGCTTTGAAAGACTTAAAAACCTTGATAGACACAATGATCAGTCATGACTCCAAAGGATGAATGATGAGGAACGCTGGCCTATTTTCTGAGAGAGATGTGATACACTAAAAATGTAAACAACACCTTTTTGGATGTGACCAATATGATAATTTGCTTTTGCTTGATACCACATATATGCCACAAGAGTTTTCTTTTTCATTGCAACGGATGGTGTAGAAGGAGAGGAGAGAGAAAATAAATGCATTGGCCATTTAAATATTAAAGAATGCTACATTGCTTTTTTTTTTTATTAGAAATGCACACACACACATAATCTTTCCAGGCAAAACATCCCCACTTCTTCCATCATTCCTTATAGGACATGATTTTGATTCCTTTCAAAATCTTTTTCATTACTCTAGATCTGCCCTAGTGTTTGTTTTTAATCTCTCTTTGGGAAATGACTAATGTATATTTAGGGATTATTATATCATCTGTTTCAGACACTATTCCTCTATTGACATAGATCAGATAGCATTTTATTTTGCCTTCTTTTACTGGTTTGTGTCACAATTGATCTTATTATAATTTATTTTCATATCTTATTACCTAGGGACTTGTATTTTGGCATTATAAATTGAAAAAATAAAAAGTATTAAAATTATTATTCACTAACATAACCTGGCATAGTAGCCAGAAGGCAAGCTTTAGAGTCACAAAGATCTGGGTTGCAGTCCTGCCTCAGAAGCCTACTAATTATATGACCATAGACATAACATCACAGTGTTTCCTCAGACAACACTTTAAATCGAAATAATTTACTGATTTTTATTGGTGGGAAGCTTTTGTATATTGGGAGATAACTACAATGATGCTCTTGGAATTCTAGAAAGCATCCATTGTTAGCAATAACCCACAAGTAGATTGCATAGCAATCATGTCAAACTGACTTTTTCTGACATAATAGAGTTAATTTTGATACTGAGAAATTAAATAACATCTCTCAATCAGAGAGTGAATATGTGGTACAATTAGGACTTGAAATCAGTTCTATGTCTCTCTAAGAATGGCACTCTATCCAAAATGCTATATTTCTCTCCTATAAATTGGTAGGTAGATCAATTTATCTATTACCCTAAATAATCACCCTGATTATTACTTTAAACTATTTTTACTTATTTTGAAACCATAGTTATGCTGATAAATTCCCTAAATTTTGGAGATACTGAAGGAAAATATAGCATTGATGATACATATAAAAGAAGGACAGGAGGAGGTTCAATTCTCTAAGGAGTGCACACAAAGTTATAATTTATAATGATATCATAGAAAATGAGGGGGGCAGAGCCAAGATGATGGAGAAACTAGAAGGACTCATCTGATTTCTACCAAAATATGCTCCCAAAGGCATTAATGTAAGGTCTTGAAATGAATTCTGCGGCACTGTAACCCACAAAAAGAGAAGGTAAAGTAATTTTTTCAGCCCAAACCAATTTACAAGGTTGGCACTAGAGATTTAGCACAAAGAGGTACAGGTGGAGTACACATGCCAGGGAAGACTAAAGTAGCAACAAAAGCTTCTGGAACTCTCAGCCACAGACAGTAAGGAGGGTCAGACAACTGCTCAGAAGGGGATTATAGGGGTCCCTTTGCTGACTCTGGGTGCAAGGCTCATTTTGCATTGACTATATGCAGAACCAGGTCTCAGTCCTGAGGCACAGTCACAGGATGAGGAGGAACACCAGAACACACCAGTACTCACAGGCACAGGGAAGCAGGGTGCCCTGGTCACAATTCCAAAGGGTAAGAGAGTGTTTGGGGTTATTCACAGAGGAGAGAACAGGCTGGGAGAGTATTAAACACATCTTTCCTTACATCATACTCCCTTGGAAGACATGAAAGCAGATAGATCCCTAGTGCCAGCTCTGAAGCTACAAAGAACCTGAAGTTTGGAACAGTGTTTCCTTCAGCATAGTTATAGAGTCTAACTTTAATAGTGTTTTTTTAAACTAAAAGAAAAAAAGGGAGGAAAATGAAGAAACAACATCAAAAAAGAAGTTCAACACTGAAAGTTATTTTAGTGACAGAGTAGATTCAAAATCAAAAGAAGATAGTAAAGTCAATACTGATACATCCAAAGCCTCCAAGAAAAATACAAATTGCTCTCAAGCTCAAAAAGAATTAATGGAGGAGATCAAAATGAATTTTAAAATTCAAGTAAGCGAAGTATAAAAAAATTGGGTAAAGAAATGAGAATGATATAGGAAAATCATTTTAAAAAAGGCATCCAAACCTTGGTAAAGAAGGCAGAAGAAAAAGACTGAAAAAATTAAACCTAAAAAAAAAGCAGAATAAGACAATTGGCAAAAGAGGCATAAAATCCAAAAAGAAAAACTTCTTAAAAAGCAGAATTGGCTGAATAGAAAAAATTTTAAAAATGCACTGAAGAGAAAGACTTCTTCAAAGATAGGATTGGTGCTTTGTGAAAAGTAGTACAAAAATTCAACTGAGGAAAACAACTCTTTACAAAGTAGAATTGAACAAATGGAAATAGAGGTACAAAATCTCACTTAAGAAAAACATTTCTTATTTTGGAATAATGCCTAAAGGACTTTAAAAGAGTGCATGCCCTTTGATCCAGCAATACCATGAATAGCTTTGTACCCCAAAGAGATAAAAAAATGGAGATGGACCTGCTTGCACAAAAATATGTATAGCTGTGCTTTTTTGTGGTGACAAAAAATTGGAAAATGAAGAGTTGTCCCTCAATTTGGAAATGGCTGAACAAGTTGTGGTATATGATGGTTATGGAAAACTATTGTGCCAAAAGGAACGATGAGCTTCTTGATTTCTAAAAGACCTAGAAAGACCTCCATGAAATAATCTTGTGCAAAATAATTAGAACCAGAAGATCATTGTATACAGAAACTGAAACATTGTGGATAATCAAATGTAATTAACTTTGCTACTAAAGGCAATGCAATGTTCCAGGACAACTCTGAGAGACTTATAAGAAAGACTGCTACCCAAGCTAGAAAAAGAATGGTTGGAGAAGAAATGCAGAAGAAAACATATGATATATCACTTGTTTATATGGTTATATAATTTGAAGTGTTGGTTTTAAAGGATTATTCTATTACAAAAATGAGTAATATGGAAATAGGTTTTGAGTCATAATACACGTCAATGGAGAGGGGAAAGATAGAACATGAATCATGAAGCTATGAAAAATATTTTTTTTAATTATGTTTAAAAACAAAGAAGAAAAACACGCCTTAAAAATTAAAATTGGGCAAATGAAAGTTAATGACTCCATGAGACATCGAGAAATAATAAAAAAAAGTAAAAAGAAGGAGAAAATACTAGAAATGTGAAATAAATATCTCATGGAAAAACCAACTAAACAGGAAGATAAATTGAGGAGAAAGAATATAAGAATTATTAGATTGCCTGAAAGTCATGGTCAAAAAAAGAGCTTAAATATAATTTCTCAAGAAATCATCATGGAAAATTGTCCTGATATTCTAGAACCAGAGGATAAAATAGAAATTTTAAAAATCCAATGATAATCTCTTGAAAGAGATCCCAAAAGTAGTACTCCCAGGAATATTATAGACAAATTCCAAAATTCCTAGGTCAAAGAGAAAATATTACAAGAAGCCAAAAAAGAAACAATTCCAAAATTGTGGAGGCACAGTCAGGATAACATAAGACTTAACAGCTTCTACATTAAAGGACTAGAGAGTCTGGAATAGGATATTCCAGACAGCAAAAGAGCTAGGAATTCCAACAAGAATTACTTATACAGCAAAAATAAGCATAATCCTCCAGGAGGAAAAAATGGGTATTCAATAAAACAGAAGACTTTCAGACATTCCCTGAGGGAGGGGGAAGGGAAAAATAGAATGGAATAAATTATTGCACATTAAAAAAGTCATGAAAGAGTTCACAATGCATGTTGTGTGGAGTAAATTATTTAAGGGATTTGGATCCCACAAAGTTTAGTGGCAAGACATAGGAATCATCTGTGGTGTGTCTGATGGCTAGATGCCTTATTCCTCCCCCAATCCCTCTTGCCCCCTACCCAAAGTCTCTTTGGAGGGAAGAGTAAGTGGAATTTAAAAAGGGAATGTGGGAAGGAGAGTGACCTTTTTTGTTTCTGCCTTTGAAAGAATGGTCTCAGCAGCCAGCTGCTTCCTCTGCTCCTTTTCCTATCATCTCTCTTGCTAGCTGCAGCCTTAGCCAGCTAAAAGGAGAATCCAATCTATCCCTAAAGTTAGAAAGGCTAAGACCAATTTCTCTATCTCTATTCAGGGGTCAGCAACCTTTTTGGCAGTGAGAGCCATAAACGCGTGCAGAAGGAGGAGGATGGAGGCAGAAGGCACTGGAATATGGGGCTGGGGCTGAAGGACCCCCTGGGGCACATCCTGGGGCTCTGCCCTGACTGGCAGGTCAGGAGGTGGAGCCAGATACGGCTTCAAGAGCCATACTTGCCAACCCCTGCGCTATCTATTTCTCTCTCTTTACTAACAAATGCTTATAAATCTGGTAATAAGGCTCCAGATTAATTTTTATTTATAACGAAGTTAAGATGGGGAGGTGGAGAGGAGAGTATGTAAATTTTACTCTCATCAGTGCTGGCTCAATCATTTTGGTATCTTACCCTACAGGAAAATAGGAGAGGAAGAAGATAAGAAAATAGGGGTGGAACTTGCAGAAAAGAGGGCAAAATGGGGGATGTAGAGATTAGAGACTAAACAGGAGGAAACAGGATGGAGAGTAATACCCACTAATCATAAGAGTACTTTTTTTTTTCATAGATAAATGAGTTAAATATATAAAAATGCTAGTCATTCCCCAACTGGTAAATGGTCAAAGGATATGAACAGGCAGTTGTCAAAGTAATTAAAGCTCTCTAAAAGTTATACAAAAATGCTCTAAATCACTATTAGAGAAATGAAAATTAAAACAACTTTAAGGTACCACCCCATACCAATTGGATTGGTTATTATTACATATGCAAAAATATTTAAAGCAACCCATTTTATGGGAGACAAAGATTTGGAAAGTGAGGGAATACCTATTAATTGGGGAATGGCTGAGTAAGTAATAGTATAAGCTTGTAACGGAACTACTGTGCTGTAAGAAATGACAAACAAGAGGAGCTCAGAAAGACCTGGAAAGACTTACAAAAAGTGAAACAGAGAGAAATAAGCAGGACCAGGAGAATACTGCACAGTGACAGGAACACTTTACAATAAACAACTGTCAATAACAGCTCTTCTCAGAAATAAAAAGATCTAAGACTATTCCAAAGAACTCGTGATAAAAAAAAATGACATTCTCTTCCAGAGATAAAGAATTGTCTGAATCCAGACCAAAACAAGCATTTTTCACTTTCTTAATTTATTTTTCTATTTGAGTTTCCTTTCACAAAAGGATTAATATAGAAGAATGTTTTACATGATTGCACATGTAAAATATATATGAGATTACTTACCATCTCAAGGTAGGATTTGGGGAGAGAGACAGGAGAGAATTCAAGACTAAATATTCTTTGAAAAGTGTTAGAAATTGTTTTTAAATGTATTTCCAGGGGGAATAAATTAATTTTTATAAAAAATAATATGATAACTCACTTCCTATTTAAAGATGTGAACAATCGATACTCACAGGTTGTATTTATCATCACAAAATGACAGAATTTCAGAGTTAGAAGTCACCACAGCAATTGTGTGATGAAAATCATATACTTGCACCCACAGGCAGCAGGGTAGCTCAGTGGATTGAGAACCAAGCCTAGAGACATGAGATCCTGGGTTCAAATTTGACCTCAGACACTTTGTAGGTGTGTGAGCATGGCCAAGTCACTTGACCCCCATGGCCTAGCCCTTACCGTCTTCTGCCTTGGAACCAACACATAGTAATTATTCTAAGATGGAAGGTAAGGGTTTAAAAATAATAATAATAAAATAAGATTCCCTATGAAAACATATACAAAAAGTGGTTTTTCTAGGCTCTGCTAAAAGATCTCTAATGGGAGTATATTCTCAGTCTACTGAAACCATCCATTACTTTTATATCTATCTGTTAGGATTTTTTTCCCCTTCCTGATAACTATCCTATATTTGCCTTTTGGAAATTTTCACATATTCTTCTTGGTCCTGTCCTGTAGAACCACACAGAACAAGTTTAGTTACTCTTCCACATGAGAGCCCTTCAAATACTTGAAGATGGTCACTAAGATATCATTTCACTGACTTGGGCTTGTGGTCAGTTTCTCACACTGGTCTATCTTTTCTCTTGCTGTTTAGGTTAGGCACTTGCCATACTCAAATGGGGGAAAATGCTTTTGTTTCTCAAACATTTTATTTGATTAACTGACTTCCTTAATTCTTCATTTTTCATACCAAAAATTCTTACTTTCTTCTACATATTCTATATATTTTGATGGAACAGAGGCCATGCAGTATCCTGATTGACTTTCCCAGGATATCTTTTTTTTAATTGCTCTCCTTCCTACAGCTAGACCTAAAGAGAATATTTCAGATATGATTTAAACAGACTAGAGAATAGGGAGCTTAACCTCCTTTTTTCTAAAAATTATGTCTTTCTTAATACAATTCTATAATGTATTACATTTAGGGATGCCATATCACAGTTAAAATACTGAGTAACAACATTTATTAAGTATCTACTCTTTGGTGGTGTCAATTAACTTCAATAAAGCAAAATAATCAAATGTTTTGATTTATACAATAATTTTTTTAAGTTTTTCTGATTAAAAACAACTTTTTAAATTAAACCCTTTCCTTCTGTCTTGGAACCAATGGGCTAGGCAATGGAGGTTCTGTGACTTGTCCAGGGTCACACAGCTAGGAAGTATCTGAGGTCAAATTTGAACCCAGGACTTCTCATCTCTGGGCCTGACTCTCAATCCACTGAGCCACCTACCTGACCCATGAGAACAACTTTTAAAATAAAATGTCCTACTTTTTCTAACTCACTTGTTTTCATATATTTGGCATTGATTTAAAAAGATTTGGCATCTATTATTTAATTCTTCATCATGAAACTTCATTTAATAATGATGATGGTAGGCACTACTTATAAAGCACTTTAAGGTTTCCCAGTGTTCTTTATGAATAACTTAGCCTCAGAACAATCCTATGAAGTAGGTCCTATTATATTCCTAATTTTACAAATGAGGAAATTGAGGCAGAAAAAAGGTTAAATGACCTGTCCAATATCACACAGTAAGCATCTGAGGTCTTCCTGACTCCAGGTTCAGTTCTTTATCCACTCTACCACCTAACAACCATTTGACACTGATGACTCTATTTCTATAATGCTATAGCATGTTTTTGTATTCATCTCTATTTCTTGCCCTTATGTAATCTTCAGCCCATATCATCTGAGATCTAAGTTGGCTCATGAATTCTCTGTATAGCCACAGTGCTACCGTCAGACAATCACAATTTTTCCTTCAATGGAAGTAGTGTATGTGACTCTGTGTATGTGCTTGTGTGCATGTATGTGTGTGTTAGAAATTCTTGGGCTTTCTGTTCTTTCTAGACTGACTTTACTATTTTACTAGTGTGTTTATTTATTATGTTATTTATTTATCTTGTTATTAATTAATTAATTTGCTTACTGATTGATTTATTCTTCCATAAGATCCTGCTTTTCCCTTTCAATCTATTTTCCTCTCTTTTTCTATTAAGAAGTCTCAGAAGTGGAGGTAATTTCCTAGCAATGTTCTCAGCATTTACAACCTAGTTAGTAATCACTTTCTGCTCCTGAAAATTAGATCAAGAAAAAGATTTCCTCTTCTTAGTTCTTCTGTATTTTGACAGGTGAAATCATTAATATAAGTCAGGAAGTTATCAACTAATCTGTTTTTAGCAGAGAGAGAACTCTAGATGTCTGCATCATTGAATTCCTTCCATCACAACTCTATCATAACACTGAACTAGGATTCTAATCTATTTCTCAAAAGTTTGTCTGCTTTATTTTTTGTCCAGGTGGCATGCACTATGCTCAAATGACAAAATTGTGCCCATTTATCACAAATATTCTCCCACCTTAATGTCTTAAGTAATAATCCAAGTAATAAGTTGACAGAGCAAAAGATAAACTCAGATCCTTAGCTTCTTCTAAGGCCAGAATGTCTTCCAAGATGCCTTATTGACCTCATTCTCTTCATTCCCTAAACTTTGTATCTTTGTATAAAAATTTTTAAACTATATGTTTGACCACTGGTTCTTTCTAGATTTTTGCTTCCTTTGCAGTTACAGGAACCTGAATTGCTTTTTTTCTCTCTAGATTGTAGTCATTCTCTACAGTATCTTAGATGGTGAATATATGTAAATAGGCTTCTTCCATGTTAGAGTTGTAGAATATAACCTCTTAGCCAAACTAACCTGAGTAATTGGTCATATATTCCTAGACTTTTATTAAGATTTCTCTGACACTTTAATAGAAAAGGATCAAGAGTGTCAAGATATGCTCTTCCCTTATTCAAGTTCATTGTTTAGTTTTTAGCAATTAAACATGACTTCTCTTAAGGGAAAATTCATGGAATGGTACATGATGGATCAATGTGCCTGAAGCCCCAGAAATGTACAAATGCCAGAAGGACTGATAATAATACATCTTGAACTATTTATACACAATGAGATTCTCAGATAACAGTGTGGCATCCCCAGAAGAGGAATAAATGGGGGAATGAGTTTGGATGATTTAAATGGAGCTCATGGCAATTGGGATATATTCATTCCTTATGACCTTGGGGAACTGGCTCCATTTGCCTACTGGCATCTATTTCAGTGGACTCTAATTTCCCTGAATTATGTCACTAAAATAATCAAGATATAATCAATTTCCTGAACCCTAACACCTGTGCAGAACCTTGGAATTATTCCAAAGTTAATTACTTTGAACCATTCCAGTCTAGATGTCACCAACCTGCTAAACACCTCACCCTGTGTTAGTTGTCAGTCTCAAATAAACCAGGACCAATTCTTAAATGTTTTTCAAAATCTGAGAATATAGTTTAAGAGTTTATAAGAGAAATTCACCATGGTGGAGTTGAAAGAGAATTATATTTAGAGTTATAAAGCCTGAGTTTCAGTTCCTATTCTGACTTTCATAAATAAGGCAGGACTGGACCCTACCTGACTGACCTCAGGTTCACCATTTGTGGTTTGAACAAACTGACCTTTAAGTGATCTTTCCATTCAAACAACATATGAGCTCTATTACTCCCATCTGGAAATTGGGAAGATGATTGTCCTAATACGATAATGACAATCTACACTCAGTCATTAAGTGCAGATTTTATTATATATGCTGTTCTAAGTTGTGTCGCCACTAGCACGATAGCCCTAAGGGATAGTGATAGGTAAAAATGGAATAACCACATAAGTAATATCAAATTCAGCTGATGCTCATTAGTGAGCTGGCTCTGTCTTGGAGGAGCAGATTTGAAAAGCAGATGGCTTGCCATGATCCAAAGTATCTCTTGGCTGCCTGTAAGTTCCTTAGAACCTATGTCAGCCCTGTCGAATTTCTATGCCTCCTGGAGCACTGAATGGCTAATTGGTGAATGTTTCTTGTCTGGTCTGCTGCTTTTTTGGCCCTTCTCAATTATGACCCCCCTCCAGGGTTATTACAGAGTAATTTCCTGGCAAAGGGCTGTGACTTGGAACTGGTAAAAGCTTCTGTTGTATTTCCTCCTTGGCACTTAGACTGAAACCACCTTCTTTATCATTATGGGCTTATTCACTGACAAAAGACTATATAACTTGGAACTCGAAATTTCCTGACCAGGGCACCAGAAGTCAATAGTGACCAGATCTATTATTTTAGTGGAATCATGGAGTTGTTATTATTTTTGCCATGGTCTGTTTTATTTGACTATTTTGGGTCATTGAGAAAAATAAAAACATTTTCATTGTCTTCATTTCACACACTTTCTCAGTACTACCACCCCAATCAAGTGTCCTCTATGACTCCCTACTGCCTCTGTAATAAAATAAAAAAATAAAAAAATGGGAGTCTAGGGAATTTAAAGTCCTCCATTATCTGTTTGCTACATATATTTTTCATTCTTTTTTTATTATTTCCTTTCACACACTTTCTATTCAAGTCAAACTGAACACTTAATTGTTCCTACTATATAATTATATTTGTTATTGCCTTCCTGTCTTTGCACAAACGGTTTTCTTATGCCTTGAATACCCTCATTCCACCATGCAGAATTCCTAATTTCTTTCAAAACACAATTCAACACTCTCTTCTTGAAATTACTCTGTTTACTTATTAATGCCTGTTATATTCCTCACCCTTATTCCATCCAACAGTAGGATATAAACTTTATGAAAGCAAAACCTCTTCTGTTTTTGTTTTTAAATTCCAGCTTTTAGCTTAATTCCCAAAATATGATCTAAGCTTAATGTTTATTGAACTGAATTAAATTCATTATGTTCTGCAATATTAAAAAATCTGGGCTAAATTAAGATGAAATGTTTTTATTTAGTTTGTTCAATATGACCTTTCTGGAAATTGTTATTTTGATATGAAACATCTCATTGACTAAAAGTTCTGATTTTCTTCTGTAGACACAACTTTGATTTGCTGTCTTCAGACAAAAATCATAAGTAAATTGTTCCAGTTTAAAGTGGAAATAATTGTCCACAAGCTGCCAAAATTAAGATTTAATCAGATTGTCCCACACAGAAAGAATAAAAGAAAAATTATATTTTGATAAAATGTCTTATAATCATTTTTACAAGTTGTTCCTAATAGGGACTCTAAATGATAGATCATCATTATCTATGCTTTACAGGTGAAGAAATGAGAAAAAGAAAAAAATTGATGGGGATTGCACACAGACATTGTCACTAAGAATCTCAGAGTATTGGCAAAACCTTAAATATACTTATGTAGTGTTTTAATTTCTTTCCTATTGAAAAGCACTGTCTTTTGAAACATAGAAAGAAATGTCAACACTTCCCTTCTTCAAAAAATTATCCATTTATTCTTTAAAAATAACTTTTTTGTCTTATTCTTTAAGAGAAAAGAATTCAATATCTAATTATCAAAATTGTTTTCTAAAATAAATTATAGTAGTTAATTATTATAAGGTAATATCCATAGAGTTTCTTTTTCATTTTTTTAAACCCTTAACTTCTGTGTATTGGCTCCTAAGTGGAAGAGTTGTAAGGGTGGGCAATGGGGGTCAAGTGACTTGCCCAGGGTGGGAAGTGTCTGAGGACGAATTTGAACCTAGGACCTCCCGTCTCTAGGCCTGACTCTCAATCCACTGAGCTACCCAGCTGCCCCCTGTAGTTTCTTTCTGATAAACAGTAAAAACTAATAAAAATGATGTTTTGTGGATTGAACTTGCCATTGAAGTCTCATTCTTAATCTATATGATTGAAAACTCTTATCACTTTCCAGTTTTGCTTAGTCATCAGACTTTCAGAAGATAGAGCAATAATTTTACTTGTTTCTGTTCCTAGACTGTCTTTGTGTCATAACAAAGAAAACTCCAGTAGCTTTTCCCAGGGAAATATGTAAATTACTCATCTCAACTAGATATAGTAATGGTCTAGAAAAGATTTCATGGTACTGGTTAAAATAACATTGCTTTTTCTGACAAATGACTTTGTTACACTAATGTACCAAATTAATCTGAAATGAAATAAAAATGTATATTTTGGTTTGAATGCTAAGAGTAAGACTCAAAAGCCTCTTAATGATCACTTTTTGTGAATTAAATTTGACTTAGCTAAATATTTATACTTGAATTTAAGGGGGAAGAGATGAGCTCTTAGAAATTTCATTCCTTGCAAACATGGCAATTGTGTTTACTGTTTCACATTTCAACTTAGTATCTCACTCATTCTAATTTTGCTTAACAATTAGTTTTATGGTGAAGACAAGAGCTGAAAAAAATCTATTTATTTTTCAATTTAGCCTTCCCTTTGGTGAAACTACAAATTTCAACATTCATCAATTTCCTATTATATAACAAAAGATCTAGGGACGAATAAAGAGCTGAGATGAGTGGAAATCCCATAAATTAGCTAAGTTTATTGACGCTGAAGGAAAAATATAATAAAGTAAATTTTGTAATAATTATGCTTTAAAATACATTTTTTCTCTATTTTCTGCTTCACTGAGCTCCGTAGGTTTCTTTTGTTCATTCAGAGATCAAGATAGAGATGAGAATTGAAAAGGAACAGCTCACTGAAGGAATAAGCCTTTCATGTTTTCACTGCAGAGCAGCCAAGGTGAATATATCATTTGGTACAGATTGATTCACCATGTGACAGGTACTCTAACAATTAGAAAATTCAGGAATTACAAATATTTTTAAAATGTATATTTCACCAGGGGCACCTAGATGGCTCAGTGCCAGGCCTAGAGACAAGAGATCTTGGGTTCAAATCTGACCTCAAACACTTCTCAGCTATGTGACCCTGAGTAAGTCTTTTAACCCGTGTTGCCTAGCCCTTACTGCTCTTTTGTTTTGGAACCAATGCATAGTATTGATTCTATGACAGATGGTAAGGGTTTATATATGTAAGGATGGGCTTTGTGCAAGGGGGATGGGACAAAAGGAGCCAGAGAAGGAGTGGCTGACAGTTGGGGACAGTTACTGGCAGTTGAGACCAGAGGGAATTCTGGGAAATTCTCTGGAGGAGGAAGGGAAGAGAGGGCTTCCAGCAGAGGACTGTGAGGAGAGAGGAGGAGGACATCCCAACTCGGATCTAGTTCTGAGGACTTCCTGAGGATCTTTCTTTGGACACTGATACCTCGATTCCCTGATCATAGCCATCCCTTCCCATTTCATGCATCAAGACTTGAGTTAGCTAAGTTTTGGGACTCCATTTTGGGAGCAATCTCTTAGTCTACTTCTCCCATTACCCAACCTTGCTGAGAGACCCTTTCTGGTCTAATTTGCAATTATAGGAAAGGATAGAAATAGGAAAAAGAAATAGAAACAGAAAGAGAAGGGGTGAGGGGAGATACTTAGGAGTGGGAACTCCAAAGGTTCCCACCCGAGTGATAGACCCCATAGAAATAGTAAAGAGGGCACCCCAAAATCCCTCTGCCCTCCACCCCTTTCCCCAATCCCTGAATTGTGAATAATAAAAGCCATTCATTAGTCAGATAGAGTTCTAGAGTGCCTGAGAGACAACAAGGGAGAGGGGAAACACAGCTTGGTCTGGCTGCCTCCATCTTGAAACCAGACCTCCTGCTATGAAGTTGACTGACCTCGGGGGAGGCTTGTGTGAACCCCATCTTCATTCAGAATTGGATTGGGGTACCACATACCTCGTCTTATAGGGAAGCCTCGCCCCCAAAGCCTGTGGGGCGGCACGACCATCCAGGTCACCCAGTTTTGGGGTGACACTCCCTCAAAGTCTCCCACTATATATTCAATGTGAGGGGAGAGCTGGAAGAGAGACCCACCTCAAAGACTCTCTCTATCTCCCCTCTATCATAACATTGGTTACTTGGCTCTCTCTTTATTATTATAGATATATGTATGTGTATATATATATATATACATATATATACATTACATATAATCTATAACTATTTGTATATATTCTAATATACACATATATATGTCACCTTGGGAAAGTTTTGTTTGTTAGATAAGGTTAAAGATTAGACTTGTGATTTTATTTTATAAATTACTCTCAGGTAAGAAGACTCCCTCTGCCAAGATAGATCTGCTACTAGTACTGCTACTTCTAGAGTTGCCTAGAGCTTTGAGATTTTAAGTGACTTCTTCAGGTTAAAAAAAAAGTATGATGATCTATAAAGTACCTATAGAATATCTATAGACAACAATGTTATTATCTCTACTAAGATTTTGAAGCACCATGGAAAGCAAAATAAATTAAAACATTTTCTGGCCACGGAGACGATCCTGCATCCATCTAGAAGTGTGATATGAATGACTGTGCTTTATGTTCCTACTTTATTGAACCAGAGGAGTGAGAGTTTGGTATAGGGAATTCTTAGATGAGGAAACTCTTCTACCAGTTCAGGTTAAAACCTGCTTTGTAATTTATATTCTTATCTGTTTGGGGGCACTGAAAGGTAATGTGAATTGTCCAGGGTTACAAAATCAGTATGTGCCAGAGGCAGAGTTTGAACCCATGTCTTTTTAGCTTCAAGGTCAGTTCTATCCATTATGACATGATAATCATCCTTCTACATCCTCTTCTGCCTCAATCATGGCCTCTTTTGAAGCTTTGACCACTCTAAGTATTGCCTTCAAAAAAAGAAAAAAGTAGACTCTACAATCTCTTGGAACACTTATCCTATACTTCTTCACTCTCACTTAAAAGCTCTTGAAAAATCTAACTCTGCCTCCATTTTATCTTTCTGAAATTAATTCCTTATCCCTTTGCAATCAGGCTTCCAAATTCATCACTTGACCAAAAAACTGCTCTTTTCAAAAGTACTAGTGTTCTTTTAATGGCCAGGTCTAGTGGCTTTTCCCTCCACCCTTAGCCTTCTCAACCAACGTACCACATTGAGAAGGTTGATCATCCTCTGTTCCCTGATATTTTCTCCTCTTTGGATTTTTATGACACTAATCTCTCCTACTTCTCCTCACTATCTCAATGCTTCCTTTCAGTCTTCTTGGATGGTATATTGTATCATGCCAGATTTGCCAAGAATCTGTCTAGAGTCCTCTTTTCCATCTACTCTCTCCCTTCTACTACACTCCCAAGGACTTAACTCACATTTCTATTCCGATAACTCACATTTCTATGCTATTCTTTTAATTTGAAGTATTTTTATATAAATTGATGAAGTGTACAAGCAATGAGAAGAGATACAAGCAATTTAAAGTTCAACAAAATTGTGAAACAACCAAAAATATAAAATATATTACAATTAACATAAAACAATCTGCACAAAAGAAAACTGGTAGAAACCTTTCTTTAAAAAAGTAAGATATTTCACAAAAAGCATGAACATGTTTACATGTAAGTACTAAAAATTGTGGTAGTGGGGGAAATGATATATTCTTATCAAAAATATTTACCAGCGTCCCAACTGGAATTTTCTTTCATGTTATTACACATGTTATGTGTATATGTATCTATATTCAGCCCCAGTCTCTCCCCTGAGTTTGTTTCACATCATTAATTGCCTACCTATTGTAGATTACAAATATCAAACTGTTTTAATGGCATCCCAAACTCAACATGTTCCAAAATGAACTTATTTTTGCTTAAAAACCTTTTTTTCAAAAAGAATCACTATCTTTTCATGTTTCCCAGGTTTATAACCTTAAATAATCTCAGGAATTGCTATCATACTTCCTTTTTCCTCATCCCACATAAACAATCAGTTGTCAAAGATTGCTCTTTTTGTGGCCACAAAAGCTCCTGCATCTTTCATCATCCCTCTTTTTTTTTTTTACTTTAACAAACTCCTCATCAATACCCTAGCTGCAAATCATTCACCTTTCCAGCCCAGTTGGTACCTTTGAAAAGGACAGTTTTTCAGTGGAATGATGAATTTGGAAGCCTGATAGAAAAGGGATAAGGAATTTACCTCATGGAGATGAAGTGGATTAAAAAGTCAAGAGAGGTATAGGAGTGGCGCTTTAAGAGATTGTAGAGGTTTACTTTTTTATTTTTTTTTACCTTGAAGAGAACACTTCGTCCTTTGTCTCCTTTGCACTGTTTGTCCCACATATCTGGAATGTATTCTTTCCTAATCTCCCCTTTTTGGAGTGACTTTTCCTTCCAAGAGAGAACTCAAACAAATGGAGTTCTTTTCTGATCACTGAAACTATTAAGGACCTTCCAACCAAATTACTTTATATTTTAATACTTTGTATATATTTTCAGTTGTTAACCTTTTGTTTATTTTTCTAAGTGCATATTCTTGTTGCAAACACATATTATATGCAATTATCTCTCTTTGGAATATAAGTTCATTTGTAATACTTGTATCTCTAGTAAATAGGACTATAATTCACACATCATATATAATAAAATAAATTCTGATTATTTGATTGAAAAGAAAAAATTTGGATAATAATACTAGTATTAAACTATAAAAGACAGAGAGATTTTACAATATTTTTGAGACAAGGTAAAACACACACAAAAAATGAGTAAAATAGATTGTTTAACATTCAGAGACCATTCCTGTCAGCTCTCTTTAATTTTTACATGAAGTGAATTTAGATTCTTATTTTATTGGCTCAGATTTGAATTCTTTGTGATGAAACTACCTTTACTCATGCAGATCAGTGTCTAATATGAATTTGTAAAGTGTGGCATGTGAAATTGTAAAGGGTTGGTGGCTTATATTGATATATATTTCAGACACCGAGGCTAAACCTATATCATCTAAACTCTTAGTCCTACTTTGGTAGGCCCATTCTTCTCAGAAATATATTTGGTTCACTTTTTTCTTAAGGTAGCATTAAATCTTAGTAGGGGAATGATGTAACCCAGTATGAGAAAATGCTGTGGATTGGATCTTAAAATCAAGAGAGATGAGTGCTGAACATCAAGGAAGTCTGAGGTTTTTATACATTTATAGAAATGTTAATTTATTATTACAGTGGTTTCTAATATCTCTGTTATACCAACTGATGATAGGTACATACCAATATCATAACATAAGTAATAAACACCATAATTTTGTGTTTGAATACTGGAGTAGAATAAGTTGATTGCCAGATAAGAGGAAAAGAAGACAAGACTGTGGAGATTCAAAATGCAGGTCACTCTAATTCACTACTGAATTATTTCTCCTTAGGCAAATGTCTATCCTTTTTCTCAATGCCTTCATCCTGCTAAGTTCTACCCAGGGATGTTCTGGTAAATATTTGATCATAGCCTTTATGGGGAAAAATATGAAAAATGTGTTTAAGATACACGTTTAAGTTAAATGCAATATTAACATTTTCTGCATTGCTTTTTTTTTTAGGTTGAACAATCAAGGAAGCAATAAACTAAGCCCTGATTTGTCATATTTATGGATTTCCAATTTATAAGTGATCACACTAAAAACTTAACATTGAAAAGCTGTTTTGATTTGGCTCTAGCATATCCTTGGCTTCATCACATTTTTGCTATATAGAAGTATTTTTTTTAAAAAAAACACAATATTTTGTTCTATATTCCAAAGTGTAAATATTTACGGTCTAAAAGTAGGATCCTTGTGTGTTCCATGATTTGTTACCAAAGTGTAATAGAGGACCCCATGACCCTCATGCAGCACACAAATTCCCTTATGTTATGAGGTCTGAGTAGACCAAAAGTATTATTTCCATTAAGTGTTTCATTTATTAAAGACAAAAAATTAGATTCTTTTGGAAAATAATGCTTCCACTGATCCCTCATAGTAAGAATTCTTGATTTGCTTTTCTATTCCACCTGATGATTTTTACATTCAATACTGAAGATCCACTAAATGAAAGGATCTGTTCTAAGTGATAGAAATATTGAACTTACATGAATACCAGTTACTGCCTTGAAGGAGTTCACAGTTTACATCTACAACATGCAAAGAAATAGGCAATTTGAGGAAGAGAAAAATGCAGAGATGAGGAAAGACTGACATTAGGAGTGGGTACTTGAACTGGAATCTTGAAGAAGGTAGGAATTTCAAGGGAAAGCAGTAGAGACAGGGCTATTCTGATACATGCTTAATGACTAGTTTTATGAGTGGAAAAATACACCAATAATGCTTTTTGAGGAAGACTTTGTCCCAAAGAAATATATTCCAGGTAGGGAAGAAAAGGCCTAAATGAAAAAAAAAATGTGGTGGTGGTCGTGGTGATGGAGGAACTGCATTATATTCTTACCAGGTTAGAAAAGGAGGAAACAAACAAAAGATCAGGACAAGATGGTAAAGTTTTCTTACCACACAATAGGAATTTTAGTGTCTCTAGAGTGAGAGGAGAAGAAGGGCAAAGAAAGAAGAAGGAGGGATTCTCCACATATTGTCCTTCTCCTTCCATCACCTCTCTCTACCAAATATGATAGCACCTCTCTCTACCAAAAATGATAGCAGAACAAAGGCACTCAATAATACCACATTCTGTATTTCCTTCTTCAACCTGAAATCTCCATAAAAGACTGTAAAATGATCATGGCAGATAGAAAGGCCAGGTAAAATAGTAGGACAGATGTCAAAGTCCTAAAATTTATGGCAAGTAATGGCAAGGCAAGATGATCAGTTTCCTACAAAAAAGAGAATGGATTCAAAAGCTATTTCTAGAAAAGGTAGAAATTAAGGGGTCAGCATCCATCTGGCAGTAGGCATCCTGAACATGGTAAGAACTTAGCAGTTGAGGAAATTAGGATTGGTTGGGAAATATACAAGCCCATTGCTTCTCTCAGTCATTTCTTGTTGCCTTTTTGCTGTCCCTTGATAGGTTAGAACAGAAAAAATGGAAATCTCTGGCTATACACTATGGAGCCATTGGAGGTGACTGATTCCAGGCTATTCGCTTTGCAGTTGACAGTCTGGGGTGGGAGAAGTAGACTTGAGTTCACATTAGCCTCTGACATATTGACTTTGTGAACCTGGGAAAACACTTAACCTCTAATATTGGAAAAAAGGGGTCAAAAATATGTTAAATCATCAGGTAGATTAAGTAGGGATAATGAGTATAATAAAAATAATAACAAGGAAATTAATAATCTTAATGATAATAATAATTATAAAATAACTGACATTTATATAGTGTTTTAAAGTTTAAGAAGTATTTTAAACACATGATCTTATTTCACTCTAAAAAAATAGGCCTACAAAGTATGTATTATTATTATTCTGGTTTTAGAAATTAGGAAAATTAAACTGAATGAGCTGAAAAGCTCTGCTTATAATTATCCAACTAGAGAAAGGTCTGAGGCAAGCTTTGAATCCGTGCTTTGCAATCATAAAGGGTGAGAATGAATTTATTATTTTAAGTAGTTCCATTTCCTCTTTCTGAGACATCAGGAGATAAGTCATATCCAGAAAATACAGCCTATATGCACAAAGACTGTACTGACCTTCAATTCAAGCATGGTATCTGAAGCCCTCATCCTTGATGGAGTCTGGAAGCAGAAACCTTGTGTCTGAGCAGTAAATAATTAGATCTCTGAGCATTGTTTCTTTTTTCCAGATGGTTTAATGCAATAAGAAAAAATACATATAGCATACCTCTACATCTGTGGGAGATATGGAATCAAGACCCCATGGTCTAGGTTTTGGAGAATGTCAAACCAAGTTCTTATGAGGAGCAGTATTGCAGCATCTACACCCACCAGGTGAGTGAGACTTTCTCCCTACTATCAAAGAGATCTGTTATGCCCCAGTGCACCAAAGCATTAAGAAGGTCAGTAAAAAACCACTCTTGATTAGAGAAATGCAAACTAAAACAATTCTGATGTACCATCTTTTAACTTTCAAATTGACCAATATGACAGAAAAGGCAAAATGACTGAGCCACCCACCTGCCCCTAAAAGAATTTTTGTTTTTAAAAAGTGGAAAAGGACCTATTACTACAAAGATATTTATTATAACTCTTTGTGTAGTAGCAAAACAATTGGAAATTGAGGGGTTGTCTACCAGTTGGGAAATTTCTGAAAAAATTTGTGGTATATGATTATGATGGAATACTACTATGCATAAGAAATGGTGCATAAGATGATTTGAGGAAACCTCAACTTACATGAATTGATGCAAAGTGAATTGGAGAGACCCAGAAAAATATCATATAATAGCAACATTTTTGATAAATAACTATGAATGACCTGGTTATTCTAAGCAATGTAATAATTAAAGTTAATCCGAGAGACTTGTGATGAAAAATGTCATCTACTTCCAGAAAAAGAACTGATGGAGTCTCATGCAGACCAAAACATACAATATTTCTTATATTTTCTTCTGGTTGGTTGGTTTGTTTGTTTGAGATCTCTTTCATAAAATGATTAATATGGAAAAATGTTTTACATGGTTGCACATGTAAAATCCACATCAGATTTCTTACTGTTTCAGGGAGGGGGAGATAACAAAAGGTGGGAGAAAGGGTTGGAAGGAAGGAGAGAACTCATTTTTCTTAAATGAAAATAAAAATCATTTTTACATATAATTAAAGGAAAATAAAATTTTATTTTTAAAAATGTCAGAACCTAGGTCTCTAGGAAGCTTTATCAATTTTAAAAGACTTCTGGGTCACCATGGGCCAACAATGTTTCCTCAGATATTTAGGATTTATATCATTTTCATTTCCATTGAAAATCTGACAAGTCATTAAATTCCTAAAAGAGTCAAAAAAATAAAATCAATAAAGCACCCAAATAAACATATAAACACTTAAAACATAATTCTCATGAAATCCCAGGAGTTTTTTTCTATCCTTTGTTTCTATGGCTTCCTGTATGGTACACACACATAAACATGTATATGTCTGCATATATATATATCTTCTTTCCAGAGTATTTTTGAAGGGATGCAGAGAAGCTGGGAGTAGGGGAAGGGAAGGTGAAAGGCAAATCCATTGTCATACCATTTATCTTACATTCCAAATCTATCTTTGAATGAAAAGAATATAGCTTACTCATTAAGAAGATCCTAAATGATGAATAAGAAATCTGGGTTTGGATTCTTTTCAAATTATTCTACAACTGAAGTACTCTCCTCATTTCTCAAATAAATCTCATCATCATCTCTCAGAGCTTCTTTCTTTAATGGGAGGAACAGTACAAGAAATATTTGGTATTTACATGATTCAGAAGATTTTTATGAAACTTAGAAAGTGTATATGAATATAGACACACTCACAATGGATATATCTTTTTTATGTTATCCATAAGATTTGTGTGTGAAAGCAGTAGCCATTTTACATATAAGTTTTCTAACAATGGAATTCACAACTGCTAGCAATAATATATGTATATTTCCATAAAATCAGAAATATATCAAATTCTGATCCAATATGAATATCTTAACATTTTATGAAGATAATTAAAAATTCTAGCAATAATAACAAATAAATAAAGCAATACTAATATTAGTTTTGTTTCCTAAGGTAATCAGGGGAAATGAAAAGAACTCATCTAAAATATTTATAGCAGCTCTTTTTGTGGTAGTAAAGAACTAGAAATTGGAGGTATATGTTTCAAATAGGAAATGACTAAACAAGTTGTGGCACATAATTATAATAGAATACTATTGTGCCTTAAGAAATGATGAGCAAGTTAATTTTAAAAATGTATGGAAAGACCCAATTGAAATTATGAAGAACAAAATAAGCAGAAATATGAGAACATTATATATAGCAAAAGAAATATTACTTAAAAATAACTTGTATATGTCTACCTTCACAGAAACAATTAATAAATAGAAACAAGCAAGACATAATTTTATATACATATATCTTTTTTTAAAATGATACTTTCCCTAGCATGGGCAGGGGACTGAGGTAAGGAAATAACCTGGAAACTTTAATGTAACAAACAAAAAATCTAATAGATTAAAATATGATTATATGGATGACTTCATATTGGAGGAGTCATAAATAGACATTCAGATAGGAGAATTTAAATTTACCATGTAAACACTTCACAAAAATCACAGAGGGAAACACTATTTCAATGCATTTTTAAATAGTACTTGGAGTCTAATGAAAGGAAATTCATTTTGGATGTATATTGCATTAGAAACAATATTAATATAAAAAGAATGAGTAATAATTATAATGATAATTACAATATTAATACAATGCTAGCCAGCATTCAAATAGTGCTTTAAGAAATCCAAAGTATTTTACAAATATTCCTTCATTTTATCCTCACAACAACACTGGGAGCTAGGTGTTAATATTATCCCTATTTTGCAGATGATAAAATTGTGGATGAAAGGCAATGTGACTTGCCTGGTATATCAAAGTTAAGAAATGTGTGAGGTATGATTTGAACTTTAGTCTTTCTAAATGCAGATCCATCACTATCCGCTCTGACAACCAGATGACTATGCCTAGAATTCAGATTAGCTATTTTTTTTTCTTCATAATGGACTACTTACTCTGACAAAATGTTATAAAATGGGTAGGAGCTGGCTTTAGAATCACAAAAACCTCCGTTCAAACTCTACCTCCAATACACATTTGTTGTGTGACTTGAGGAATGTAATATCTCAATGCTCCAAGAAACCTTTAAGTATCACAAATTACGGAATAGTAATACATTACTTGAGCCTATAAAGATGACATCATAAGTAGTGGAGCTGGCAGTGGCCACTGTAGTGGTAGAGAGGCCAACATGGTGATGTAAGTAACACTGAAAGCCTACCAAGCACTCTCCACATAACTACAGAAGAACAAAACTGATACTGGAACAGTAGAACTAATAGAAGAAGGGGCTAAACAAAAGCTCTTGTCCAGAACAACATGGAAAATAGCTTGAAGGACCCACCTCACTGTGGAATGAGGAGGGAATACTAAACAAGCCTCAATGGTATTTGGATGCAATACAACTCAACTAATAAGAGGATGAAAACAGCCAGTTTGGTCTAGCCTCCACAGGATAAGTGCAGAAACCAATGCAATACAGAGTAAGCAGTAGTGGGAGAAAAGCAGTCCTGAATAATCCACCTAGAACAAAGGCCAGGCAGACTCCAGGTATGCTTTTGCATTCTGTCATATTGTTAGGATGCTCTGGCTGCAGAAAGGTTTTCTGGGTTCTGCTGGCAAAACATTTGAAAATGCAGAGGTAGTAAAGTAGTTGTCTCTGCTCTTCAGCAACCCACAGCCTTGGCTATTGTTCATTATTCTGCCTACACAGGTAGTACTGATCCTGTCTCTAAAGGGAATCATCAGGCAGGTACTGCAGCTAAGTTTAATTCATTTTAATCCTGACATTTAATAATATATTATTATTAATATATAATAATCTCTGATTATAATATATAATAATCTCTGATTATAATATATAATAATAAAAAGGAAGGGGAGATAATAATAATAATTATTATTATTATCTCTGATAATAAACAGGAAGGGGAGAAGTGGAAGTACAGGTTTATAGTAAAGCACATTGATGGAGCTAGGTTGTCATTAGAAGGGAAGAACCTAGTTTCTAGAAGCTTCTACCATCAAATATGCTTTTCTGTTGGCAGGAGTGGCCACGTTGGTACTCAGGGGATTGTGGACTCTATTAAAATGGTTTGGGTGACCCCTGGTATTACTGATAACCCCTCCCAGGTGTGTGCTGATTGCCCCACTTGGCAGGCATTTAATAAGAATGCTTTCTGTGCCAAGGCTTTTGGTTGGTATCTTCTGGCTTATATACTTTTTGAATATTTGCAAATTGATTTCATTGGTAGGCCAAAAGCTGGACATTATAAGTTTGTCTTTTTATAGTGGACCATCTCACTAGGCAGCCAGAAGCCTTCTTTAATATTTGTGTCACACCAGTTTGTTGATAAAATGCTAGTGAGGGTGATTGCTGACTTGCCCATCTGCAAGCATTGATTCAGAAAGGGGAACTAATTTTACTGATTCTGTTTTATTACATGTTTATTTTCTTTGAGAATTACTCCCAAATTCCACACACCCTATCTTCCCCAATGCTCAGGCCAAGTTGAATATATGAATAGAAAACTTAAAAACATATTGTCAAATTGTTCACTGAGACTTGAGGTGCCCTGAGATTCTCCCTTAATACCTGTTTTATTTTTGCAGCAGATCTAGGGGAGATCTACATGTCTCACTATTTGAAATGCTTTTTGGACATCTTTCTATATAGGCCAAACCCTGCTGCCCCCTGCCTATACATTATTATTGGGGGATAAATGGGCAATTTCTATTGTTTCTTTTGTATGGAAATTACTGGTACAGGCTGGAACTTTGGACTTCTCACTCCATGATCTACACCCAGGAGACAAGGTGTGTGTAAAGAACTTTCAGTGAACTGGAGAGACTCAGTCTACTTGGGAAGGCCCTTTCCAAGTATTGCTAACTATTCTGACTGCCATCAAAATTGGAAAAAAATATTCTTGGATGCAGTGCTCTTCTATAAAACGGACACCCTCTACTGACACTGATTAACTATATCCTGTGACTTTTATTGTGCATATTTGCTTATTTGTTTTGGATTTTGATTTGCTTTCATTTTTATTCTTATCTTTGTGGAATTAGGGACTTTATAGGGAAATATAATTTAGTTTTCTCTGTTAAAAATAATTCTACCCTTATTTGACACTATTTTATACTTAGTATTAGACCATGTTAAATTTTCCTCTTTTGTTCCCTCTTCTGATGACTGGACTAAGGATACTGATATTATTAGGGTCCATAGCCAAAGACACATACCTTACAACAAGGGAAGATCATTGTACCTAATGGATGCTGGTCTGTCTCCAGTTCCATTGGAACTCTGAATTGTCATGGGCAATAGTTCTTGTCCATATGAATGAGATTTTGCCACAACTTGTATCTCATGAGGGTAATATATTACCAAAGAAGTCCTTTGCTCCTCTTGCTTTTGTCATATGCCACATCAATAGTGACAGGTGGAACCCATATACCTGGTCATAACCACTATCATTGATCTTTGAGAGATTCATAGTTTGACCCTCCATAAAATGTATAATATCTTTGCACTGTTGAGCACTCTGACAAAACAATCCTGAAATGTATAGTTCTTATTTGTGGCATGATTCAGTGGGGACACTAGCATGTTAGTCCCCCAAAAAACCAGCATGGCAAGACTAGCATAATAAATGCCCAAAGAATCAGAGAGTAGATTGTGTGAATTTAATATAAATTGTATTCCCTTATTCTATTTGAAAACCCATTTTTGGTCAGTATCAGCCCCATCTTTTGACTTCCTGTCACACTGGTGATTGGAAGGGGTTGGCTGAAATCCCCTCATGACAGGTTGCTGGTTGAATAGCAGAAAGTCAGGACTCTGACCCAGATGGCAGTTGAGTTATTCCAACCAGAGAATCCCAGAAGCAGTTGTGAAAACTGGCTTAATAAGAAAAAGAACACAGGAAATGTATTCTCCCTTGCTGGACACTTGTTGCTCTCTTCTCTTCTGGATTGTTTAAGTGTGGAACATATTGGCTTGGTGCTCAGTCCTTTCCTAACAAGCTACTAATTAGTGTGGCCATGTGATCATTGGATCTCTTTCTCTCACACACCTATACTAATAAGTAATTATAAATTAATATACAATCTCCAGAGAATTTTAATCATATCAACACAAGATACATAAAGTGCTTAGACAGTTAAGGTATTGAAGGTAAAGACTATATCACTATTAAAATAATTAATAGGGATATATATATATATACAGAGAATGGAGTAAGTTCAATATAAAGGGTTTTTTTAGATAAAAGGATAAGAAAGATTAATACACTGTAAAAAGATAAAAAGAGAGGTAGATACATAGGTACATATATAAAATAAAAGAATACAATGCTTGCTTGCTCTCAAGGGGCTCAAAGTCTTTTGTTATAAACAACATATATAATTATATATAAACAAGATACATAAAAGATAAGTTAAAAGATAATCTCACAGGAAAGACAATAAGATTAAGGATTGGTAAATGATAAAAACACTTCTGGAGAGCAATCTGAAACTATGCCCAAATAGTCATAAAACTGTATCCAGTGATGGGCAAACTTTTTAAAGAGGGGGCCAAAGGAAAGGAAATGCTCATCTGTCAGTCTGTTTCTAAGGCAACTTTTTTGAAGTTTCATTGTATTGTATCTTACTCATTGTATTCCTCAGATTAGGAATAATGTCCTGTTTCTGGATAGAACATTTCAGCCCCCCCCCCCATCTGGCCCACAGGCTGCAGTTTGCCCATCACTGTACTATATACCATTTGATTCAGTAATACCACTACAAGGTCTGCAAGAGATTAAAGATAGGGGAAAAGAACCTGAAACTTTTCTATTATTAAAAATAGTAAAGACTTTAAAATACTACTACATATTATGGTCTCCATATCATTTTAGAAAGGCAATTATAGCAGTTCTTTTTATTGTGGTTAAAGAACTGGAAATTGAATTTATGTCCATCAACTTTAGAATGGCTGAACAAGTTTAGTAAATGCTTATAATGGAATACTATTGCACCATAAGAAATGTTAAACAAGATGATCACAAAAAAACCTGGAAAAACTTATATGGAGTGATGCAAAGAAAAGTGAGGAGAACTAGAACATTATATACAATAACACCAATAATGTATGATGATCAACTGTGAATGACAACTATTTTCAACAAAGCAAGGATCCAGGACAATTCCAAAGGACTCACGATTAAAAAATGCTATCCCCCACCACAAAAGGAACTGATAGAGTCTGAATGCAGATTGAAACACGACATTATTTGTTTATTCTCTCCATGAATTTTTCTCTAGTATAAGCATTATGTGCCCTTTTTCACAAGATGGAAATATGTTATATGATAATGAATATACAACAAATATCAATCATTTTGCCTGTCTTCTTAGGGAGAGGTAAAGGGAGGAAAGGGGAGAAAGATCTGGATTGCAAAATGTAAGAAAATGAATATTTAACATTATATCTACATGTAATGTGTCCATAAATAATTTTTTAAAGATGATATATTTAAAAGGGACAAGTACGGTCCCCAATTTTCTTTTTCCCTTTATATTTTAAATGAGATAGCACAATATAATGGAGAGGGAGCCAAACCTTGAAGTTAGGAAGGTACTTAAATTATGCCTCTTATGCATGTTAACTTTCTAAGCCTTGAAATCACAAATAAGTTTCTGATCTTCTTTCAATAGAGAGAATTTTTATATAAGGAGATCCTTAAGTTGAAGAAAATTTAGGTTTGGAGCAAAAGCAAAAACAAAGAACATATAATTTCATAGTTTATTCTCTCAATTTAGAAACCATTTTGCTTTACTTATAAACTTGGAATTTTAAAAATACATTTGACTTTTTGTTGCCCTTTGCCTTTCAAATAAAGCTCTTGACTACACTGTTCTTATTGCTATCATGCATAAATTAAAATATTGTAGGAAGAGTGAGAGTCTTATCTGAAACAATAGAGAAAGAGACTTATGGTCAGATCCCTTTGGCTACAATACTGGTTGTACCTATAGTGTTCATAAGTTCTAGAGAGGTTGAAATTTGGGGTTATAGATGCCCTATGGTTACCACAAAAAGAGGATAACTTTGTATGTTGTATGTATGTAACTATATAAAGAATGCAACTTCGTGTGTTGTCTGTACATAATTATGTAAAGTTGTATGTATGTAAATATATAAAGAAGGTAACTATATTTTGTTTGTATGTAACTATGTTAAAAAGGAGACTTAAAGTTACCTCTTTTTAAGCTAGTGTTTCAGGGGAAGAAATCTATTTTTGTCACCTGATTCTATAAAGTTTGATCTCATCTCCTTTCAACTTTTGTTTTTTCCAGACTGAGGAGTCCTAATTTTTTTAAGTCTGGCCTCATGCAGAATCTCATCCATCAACTTGATTCTTTTAGTTATCCTGCTCTGGACTTTTTCCAGATCTGTTAAGCACTTTTTTGAAGTGTATGTAGAGAACAGAATTGCACACAACAGTTAAAGTTCCGACATGCTATAATTTTGTACAATGGTAAACTACTACTGTCTTTTGTTTCTAGTAACCCTATTTTATTTTAATCTCCTAAACTCTCATTGACAAGTTTCCCACACAATAATCATGCATATGATTGATTATACTTCTTGGTTAAATATTCTGTTTAAAATGGTGTGAATGATAGATTAAAAACTATTAAAAGTACAGATATAATGTCTTTCCTACTTTGTAAGGTTGTTGTGAAGATCTAGAAATAATATATGTAAAGCCTTTTATAATCCTTAAAGTTCTATTATAAATGTTACCTATTGATATCGTTGTTATTATTGTTATTCCCTTTTCTCATATTCCCTGTAACTGTATTTTTATATCCTTCATTTTATGCATATTTTGCTGAATTTAGCCAGATATGGGAAAATTGGGTTAATAAATTGGTAAGATATATTGGGGTTTTTTTCATTATTTAATAGAGTAAAGACTTGAAAAAACTGCACAAATTATCTTCCCCATATCTGTTTGGAAATGGAATTATTGGAATGAATGTGATGCCTTCAAATCTGCTAAAATTTTAGAGGTAGCAAAAACTTGTGCTAGTTTAATAGTCAGTATGGACTAGTGGGATGTGAGGGACTAGGAGTTTCAAGTCATGCCATTAATAAGCCCTAGCTATGGGACCAAGGGCAAATCATTATATCTTTTAGTGACCCTTGCAAGTCATTAAGACTATACCTTTCAGATCAACTGCTGATCTTCTTTAGTGGAGTGAGATTCCATATTGGGTGTTCTTCTGTGGTGAAATTATAGGTTTGGATAGGAAAAAAAATATGTAGCCATATCCTGAATAGACAGCATAGTTTTTTAAACTGCATCATTATTTGTAGATTAAGAACAATTTACATTTGTTCTTGGATAGGGATAAACTATTCACCTGAGATCTAGTAATCTACCTTTATGATATATTCAGCAGTCTACTAAAGTCACTACAATGAAGCTCATATTGCAATTAGAAAGAAAGCTAGAGTGGCAATTAGGATATTGTAGCCCCATAGGGATACTATCATTTTTAGAATTATTAACCAATTAATACTGACATCAGTATAAGAAAGACAACAGCAAAAAATTCTACTAATCTGGACCTTTATCTCAGTCATGCTTAGATAATGCTATTTCAGTATCAGAGTTTATTTGATTTTGTTGGTGTAGGAACTCCCCTCCAGAGAGGACAAGAACCTGCAGGGAGGAACCAAACACAATTGATTAGATTCAACAAAATGGAACTAAAAAAGCCTAAGGGAGCATAATCATGAGGGAGGGATGAACCCAGGGCATGCAGGGGACAAGAGTGGATCACAACCCATTTATAATTTAGCAGCTAAAACTTAGGAAATTGTTTCATGGTCACAGAAGTTAAGTGATTTGTTCATAATACCACAGCTTGTAAGGGTCAAAGGCAGGATTTAAATCAAGATCATTCTTTACTTTAAGGCATATATACTCTATCCACATCACAATGAATCTTTTAAAATATTTTTTATTTTAAATTCTGTTACCTAATTCCTTCCACTAACTTGTATGGTACTTAGAATCCCAGATCTTGGTTGGTGCTTTTCCTTAAATAAAAATGCATGCTTTGTTTTTATTTAAAAATTCCTCAGGGTAGAAAATATAAAGTGCTTAGTTAAAATGCATGAAACCAGATTGTGCCCATTACTGGGAAATATTAGAATTTCAAGTAAAATGTAAATTAAAATGATGGGATTTAGTGTTACACCTGAATGTCTATAAAAATTGGCAAAGAATTTCATAACAACTTTTCCATGAGGGATATTCTCCTAGTTCCCTAAGGGAAGAACTGTGGAACTTTCAGCAAAAGTACCCTTACTTATTCTTTTAAAGTCTCAATAACTCATCAAATGGGAAATCTCTTTAGATTAAAAGACCCTGAATCATTTAAATTAATACAATCAAGAGACAATACATCTAAAAATCCTAGTTTCACATTTCATGCATCTATGCCTTCATTGATATAGTACTCCATCCATTACTCCAATTAGCAAGTCATCCATGCCTTTTTATCCTGAGTAACTCTTATAAATATGTTCTTGTTTAAATTCTCCATTAAAAATAAACTAAATACACTGGAGGCCTTCCTGGAAGTCTTTAGAGATTTTTGAGATATCAGTGTAACAATTATTCTATTATTGCTTTCACTTAACCCATTACCAGCCTACCTGCTTATCCAGTTGTATATGTCCTGGACAATATTTTCTGTAACAATTCAATCCACATGTCATTAATAGGAAGCTCATGAATGAAATTCTGAACTAAGAGAAATAATTCTGTCGAAAAAGGGGAGAACTGCCAATTACAGTGATCTTTAGGTTTATCAAACACTAGGTTACTGAGCTCATTTTCTTCTTTTTACTATGTACCTTTTCTCTTCTAATGATCAATCCCATCCAGCACCAATGGCTTTTGATGATTACTGCTTTGTAGTGTAGTTTGAGGTGAGGTACTACAGAGACCTGTTCCTTCCATTTTTTTTCACTAATTTCCTTAATATTCTTGAAATGTTTTCTCTAGATTTTTGTTATTTTTTCTAGCTCTATAAAGTAATTCTTTATAGTTTGGAATTGTGAAAGGGAATTCTTTATTCTCTTTGTCTACTTTGAGTTAACTCTTACTTAACCCCTACTTAATAATTTGTTATCAAGTAAGAGAATTCACAAGTCATTTACTTGGAGAGCTCCACACTTTAAACAAAATCAATCATAAACTTGTGAATGCTTTGATGAGAGTTAATACTTTCAGAGGGTGAGGTGTAGATCCCACAGACATTGCCCCACTGGGCAGTGCTAGGCAATTTGGAAGCTGTTATTGGCCCCTGTGAAGAGGGTAAGGGACAGGAGGTTACTATAAAAAGTCCTGAAAGTCTTTGGTTGGGAGTTGTCTTTGGCTTAAATCTTCAGCTTGGAGGATCTTGGACTGAGACTGCAACTTAGAGCTACAATTTGGACCTTGGCTTCTACTTGGGACCTTGGCTCTTGGACTGGTTCTTGGGTGAGTGAGTAGATGGCTTTACTTTCGTGGCTTCTGGAGAGAGATTAATTCCAGAGAAGCCTTTCCCTCTTGGGTGGAACTCTGGTCCTCTAGTGGAGGATTAACAAGCCCCACTGGGCTCAGTCAAGCCCTGAAGCAATATTTAGTGCGATAGGTTAGACATCTTCTCTATCTTCTTTTTGTATTTTTTTCACTATTTCCACCTCTTTGTAAATTAAAGCTATTAAAAGTCATTTTGACTTGAGCTATAATGTTTGTTTTAAATGGGCAACCACCATATTATTTTAGAATTCTCACATATTTAGTCAAACCCTTATTTTAATTCTTTACAGAATGGCACAGAATAAGTAAATTAATTTATGTGTTATTATAATTTATATTATACTGTCTCAAGCCTACCCTAAAGCAATTAATATTTTTAATTGTTTAGATTTCTTTTTTGAGTGGAGTGTTTTGAAATTGCGTTCTCATAATTTCTGTATGAATCTTGACAGATAGACTCCCATTTATTTTATTATATTTCTAGATAATTTAAATGGAATTTTTCTATCTACCTTTTGTTCAATTTTCTTGAGAAAAGACAAAAACTAATGATTTAGGTTAGTTTATTTTAAATACTGGTACTTTACCATTGTTAATTATTTCAATGAGTTTTCTTAGTTGACACCCTTGGATTCTCAAAGTAAAAAGTCATAGTTTTGTTAACTTTTTTTTTACTTTTCTTATTCTTATTGCAATTGCAATTGCTAGCATTTCTAGTACAATATTGAATTCTAATTGTGATAATGGAAATCCTTATTTCACCTCTGATCTTATTGGAAAGTCTTCTTGCTTATTTTCATTACAGATAATGCTTACACTTGGTTTAAATAGATATTAGTTAACATTTTAAGGAAAACTCCATTTGTTTGAATGCTTTCTAGTGGGTATTTTATTTTGTCAAAAAGCTTTTTCTGCAACTACTGTAATCACCATATTTTTGTTTTTCTTTTTCTTAATATGGTTAGATAGTCTTGCTGGCATGGTTCTAGTGCATGATCTGTTATATTAGTACTATAATCTCCTTGCTATTACTTTATTTAAAATTTTTGCATTGATTATCATTAGGAAAATTTGGCAATAATTTTCTTTCTTTGTTTTGACTATCCCTCATTTATTTATCAAGACCATATTGGTGTTACAGAAGTAATTTTGTAAGACCACTATATTTATTTTTTTAAGTAGTTTGTGTAGAATTGAACTCATTTGTTCTTCAAATGTTTACTTGTAAAACCAACTGCCCTAAAGTTTTGTTTTCTTTTGTTTGTTTTTTTCTATAGGGAGATAAATTGTTATTTGTCCATTTTTTTTCTAAAATAGATTTGTGTTCTAATTTCTGTTCAACTTATCTGTGCAAAATATATTTTGTACTTATTCATCAATGTCATTTAGATTGTCAAATATCTATTTTCTCTTTCTCTGCCTCTCTCTCCCCCCTCTTCTTTATGTGTGTGTGTGTGTGTGTGTTTATGTTTGTGTATGTATATGCATGTGTTTGGACAAAACAATTCCTTGCTTTTATTTCATCTTCATTGTTGATCAATACATTTTTAGAATTTTTTTGGATTCTAGAAATTTGACATTCCTCTTTCTCTTTTTTAATCAAACCATCCAAAAGCTAATCTATTTAACTTTTAAAAGGTATTAGTTTGGTACAGCTGGATAGATCAGTGGATTGAGAACCAGGCCCAGAGATGGGAGGTCCTAGGTTCAAATCTGGCTTCAGGCACTTCCCAGCTATGTGACCCTGGGCAAGTCACTTGACCCCCATTGCCTACCCTTACCACTCTTCTGCCTTGGAGCCAATACACAGTATTGACTCCAAGATGGAATGTATGGGTTTAAAAATAAAATTAAAAAAATAAAAATAAAAGGTACTAGTTTTATTTATCATTTATTATATTTATCATTAATTTTTTTTGTTTCTTAATCTCTTTAGTGGGAATAATAACAGCATTTACCTAGTTGTAAGGATAAAATAAGATGATATTTTAAAATATCTTTGCAAACTTTTAAGCACTTTAAAATGAAGTATTATTATTATGGCTGTGGGATAGGACAGAAAGACATAAACTACATAACAGTCCAGTTTTGTAAAATCAGAAAGTTTTGGACTCAAAACATTGAGTTAAAAATTGTAATGATGTATTAATCTAATGTTAAAATTTTGAGTAACTTGAATGCAGAAAAACATAAGGTTTCTTATATGGGCTGATCCAAAATGAAATCAGAAGAACCAGGAAAACAATATACAAAATGACTAAAATTGTGAAATAAGAAGAAACAACAACAGAGACCAAAAAAAGTAATAAAATCAAATTTGCTGAAATTATAATAATATAAATTGCTCTCAAGGGAGAAATATGAAAATGTTTGCCCCATATGTTCTTTGTAAAATTGAGATGCAGTGTCAATTTAGAAGATTTCTAGTGGAGTATTCCAGAGATCTATGTTTGGCTCTTTTCTATAGAATAGTCTTCCTAGTGACTTTTAAAAGACTTGTAAGCATAGTTTGCTTAATAAATTGTCAAGTGACAGAAACCAGGGAAGGACAGTGTGGGAAGCCAGTAAGAGAATAGATAAAAATCTGAGATTCCTCTTTTGACCCCTTTTGTGATCCTTGTGATTTCTTCTTGAAAAGTATAATGGCCTTACTGAAAAGCTTTAAGTTCCTATCAAACCTGAATTTAAAGAGTTAACACTGTTAACACAGCAAGGAATACTGCTGCCTGTTATAGCTAAGTCCAAGATACTCCCCAACTTGGCTTTCTGACAAAAACCTAGTCAAAATTCAGTCTTGGCCTTGGTCTATTCTGAAGCCAATGTTTTGTGTTTTGATGTGACATAATTTGTAACTTCTGCGCATCTGCAAAGTTTCAGGGGGGTTCTTTTGTGTGAAATGAGTCTTGAAATATATATAATAAACTCCATGCTCCTGGAGCCAGAGCTGGAAGCATGAAGTAAAAGACATTTCCCTTGTTCTGTCCTTATTTCCTTATCAACTAAACTGTCATCAGATTATCAGAGATGATAAAGAGATCTCCACAGGACAGCTTAAAAATAGGTGATAGATTTAGAATTCAAATGGAACCTGACTGGCTAAAATAGGGAGCAAAATCAAAAAAGATGGATTTAATACAAATAAATGCACAACATTATATTTGACTTCAAAATGATTTTCATAGGTACAAGACTAGGGACAGCATTCCTTCATTTGAAGAATTGGGATTTTAATGAACTAATGATTCTCACAGTGGTCATAATGTTAGACATGGAATCAGGAAAATGGGCTCAAATATGACCTCAGATACTGGCTACATGTTTCTCTCCCCTCCAGTCTGTCTTCTACTCAACATTCAAAGTAATTTTCCTAAAGTGTGGGCTTGACCATGTCATCTCCAACTCAGTAGAAACTAATGACTTTCCTCTATGCTTAAATGTTCTCTCTCCTTATTTGTACATCTTGACATTACTGACTTCCTTTCAGAGTCACTTAAAAGCCCACGTATGGGATATCTTTCCCTTTGTCCCCTAATTCTAGTATCTTCCTTGGTTGTTTACTATTTATCCTTTCTAGATCTTGTCTTGACATAATTGTTTGCATGTTTTTTTTTCCCATAAGGCTGCAAAAGCAGCAGAGGTCTTTTCATATATATGTATATATATATGTATTCTTGTCATATTCATATATGTATTTCATATATAATATATTTCCTTGGTATTTTACAAAGTGGCCAGAATAAAGTAGATGTTGACTGACTAAAAGTGGCTACTTTTCACCTCCAGAATCAAGTATGAAATCTTCCATTTCTGTTTCAAGCCTTTCTTAAACCTGTCCTCTCCTTCCCAATCTTTTTATTTTCTTCCACCTTCCATTCCCACCACATATTCTATAATTCAGTGACCCTGCCCACCTTTCTGTTCTTCAGACAAAGTGTGCCATCTTTCCTGCCTTTTCAGGGCATGCTCATAGCCTTTCTCCTACATCTTTAATTCTCCCACTTTGCCTCCTGACTTAACTGACTATAAATGCCAGTTAAAAACCTTAACTTTTAAAGGAAGCTTTTCCCCACTTCCCTTAATTCTAGTATCTTCCTTCTGCTGATTATTTGCATTTTTTCCTAGTTTTTACATAGTTGTTTGTATATTGTCTTCTCCATTAGACCATGAAATCATTTAGAAGCTCACAAAAGACAAGAACTGGATTTTACTTTTTTGTGTCCCCAGCCCTTAGCACAATGCCTGGTACATAATATATATTATATATAATGGTTACTGACTGGTGGAACTTTTTATTAGCTCTGTGATCTTGGACAAGTCATTTAAGTCATTCTCCCTAAGTTTGCTTATCTATAAAATGGGGATAATACTTGGAAGGTTTAAATAGGATAATATTTTAAAATGTTTTTTAATTCTTAAAATATTACATAAAGCTAGCTTATTTTTAATTATTGTTAGCAAAGTATTGTTCTTTGTGGTAGACACACAACAACAATATAACAATTAATTTCTCTTCAGAGAGCTTACATTCTACTGAGTAGATACCATACATATGCAAATAAATAAAATAAATACACTAATGTAATTTGAGGAAGAGGTAGCAAACACCAATAAGCAAGGGATGATGTAAAGGCTTGTTTTAGGGGATAACTCATGAACTGGAACTTGAAAGAAGGTACTGATTCTAAGAGGTGGAAAAATGAGGAGGGAGTTTCCTGGCATGTGGAATAGTTTGTGCTGAGGCATGGAAGCAGTAGACACAGTGCCAAGTTTGGGGATCAGAAAGTAGGCCAGTTTGGCAGGAACAATGAGTGCATGAAAGGGAGTAATGAGCAATAAGCCTGATTAGGTAGACTGGAGCCAGATTGTGAAGAGCTTTAAATGCCAAATTGAAGAGTTTGTTTTTTATCCTTATATGAATTTATGGTAAATGAATTCATCTGGACGCTTATTGCTATTCAGCACTTCTCATATTCTTATTAACTCCCCATTTTTTTCATTCAGAGACATAGCTTCTCTCATCAGACTACCTTCCATCCTTATACTCGTGGTAGATGTTAGACTTCTACTTCACTAAGAAAGCTAATACAATCTAATGGGAGTTTTTTAAAATTCCCTCCTCTGTATCTCAAAACTTCTCAGATTCATCATAAATTCTCTCCTCTTTTTTCTCTTTTGTCAAAAAAAAACTTTACTAAGTCAAAGTTGACTCCTCTACCAGCACCCTTACTCCCATAATCTCCTTCTTCCTCCCAAAGTTTACTCATTCAGTCTTAGTTCATAGATATTCAACATCACTGACCCTCAGCCTTCAACTAAAATCATAACCTCAAATATAATTCTTGACTTCCTAATTTTTTTAATCCATTACTCTTTTTCTTTTTTGGCATCCTCTTCCCTTAATTTTTATGCTCTTGTAGACACAATTAGCAGCTTCTATCCATATAATTTCCCCTTCCTTGATTTCAGAGACATATTATCTTTTTTCTATCTTAACATTTATTCTTTCTCTCCCATCCCAGATCCTTATGTCAACTGAAGTGTGCCTTCCACATTGTTTTATCCTAAGTTAATTTTCCTCTTTTTACTTGATAACTTCTTCTCATTCATCTTACTCATTCCCGTGATTACAACTAATATCATCACATTCCTAAAGGCTATCTCCATCTAAATTTACCACTGGTATAGAAATCTCAGTACTTTGAAAACTGATATAATTTTTACCTCTAAACTTGCCTTCATATGACTTCATTATTTTTCAGTAGTATCACCATTTCACCAATTTACAGTGTTTGGTGACATAGTATTATCTTTGACTATTCTCATAAATCAAAGAACCTCAAAGTTCAAAGAAAACTCTACAAGCATCTAGCCTGACTCCATTTTAGAACAAGAAGCTCTGTTGCAATGTCCCTATAAAGGGTAATATGCCATGATCACTTGAAGAATTCTTCTGAGGAGATGTCTCACTATTTCCTAAGGTAGTCCAATATACAATTAGATACCTTTAATTATTAATAAAGGATGACATATCTCCATGGAATATTTGTGCCAATGGAGGGAGTTATGACACTAATGCTATCACTGATCCAGTAAAGAAAAAGTTTATTTCTTCTTTTTTCCCTATTCTAACAAAATTAAGTAGTATACTTTTGGTCTTAATTCAAATCCATAAATCCTTAGGTCAATAATTGTGCCTAAATTTTCTATCTTCCTCAGTTCTTAAGTATAGGACTACATCATAAAAATGTTTATTAAAGAAATAAATGACAAATTAAATAAGAAAATCAAGATAGGCTTGAATCTTTCTTAGTATCTCACTGGATAATATTTTCTCCACTGAATTGATTTCACCTCATTTATTCCTTAGAGGCAGTTTTCATGTGTAAGGCTACCATCATCTCAAATAAATTAACCAGAGATAGATCAACCTGATCAAACTCTCCGATCCAATCCAATCATTAGACTGGATGACAGATAAACACACTGTTGCCACTCTACTGACAAAGCCTTTCAGTCTTGCTTAGTTATGAAAGAAATATACTACCTTCAACATTTAAAGGATATTTCCATGCTAAGAGACAAAATTGAGGTAGAAATTTCCTGGATGATTTTTTATGCATATATGTGTTGAAAAAGCTGTTATAAATGTTTGGAGGAAACTAAAGTTTCTTTGTGAAACTACATTAACTTTAATTGTTGTTGCCACTTGGAGTACATTCAGCTCACCATAGATGAAAGCTTTACAAAGAATAAAAGCAAAGAACTAAGACAATAGAATGAACATAATGAACAATATGGATTGCTTAGAAAAATATTAAAAAACAAATCAATAAGAATGTATAACAACTAAAATTCTAAGATAATGTTTCTTTTATCTTATAGACTGAACTAAATACTTTACTAAATTAAAGGAAGTAAACAAAGTCTAGTATTATCTTCCTGATTTTAAATGGTGAGTGAAAATAGTATCTTCATCTACTAAATCTCAGCTCTGATCTCCCCTTGAGATGTGGATTTGACCAGGGTTTCTTATTTTAAAGAATAGAAGTTCCTTTCCTAAACATAATAAACAGTATGTATCTTAAACCATCAACAAGCATAATATGCAATGGGGATGAATTAGAAGCCTTTCCAATAAGATCAGGTATGAAACAAGGATGTCCATTATCACCTCTATTATTTAACATTGTACTAGAAACACTAGCAGTAGCAATAAGATAAGAAAAAGAAATTGAAGGTATTAAAATAGGCAATGAGGAGTCTAAGCTATCACTCTTTGCAGATGATATGATGGTCTACTTAAACAATCCTAGAGAATCAACTAAGAAGCTAGTAGAAATAATCAACAACTTTAGCAAAGTTGCAGGATACAAAATAAATGCACACAAATCATCAGCATTTCTATATATTTCCAACACATCACAACAGCAAGAGGTAGAAAGAGAAACACCATTTAAAATCACCCTAGACAATATAAAATACTTAGGAATCTATGTACCAAAACAAACACAGCAATTATACGTAAACAACTACAAAACACTTTCCAAACAATTAAAACTAAATCTAAAAAATTGGAAAAACATTGAGTACTCACGGTTAGGACAAGCTAACATAATAAAAATGACCATTCTACCCAAATTAATTTACTTATTCAGTGCCATACCTATCAAACTACCAAAAAACTTTTTTTACTGCATTAGAAAAAAATATAACAAAGTTTATTTGGAAGAACAAATTATCAAGAATATCAAGTGAAATAATGAAAAAAAAATGTGAAGGAAGGTGGCTTAGCAGTTCCAGATATTAAGCTATACTCTAAAGCAGCAGTCATCAAAACAATATGGTACTGGCTAAGAGATAGAAGGGAGGATCAGTGGAATAGACTTGGGGTAAGTGACCTCAGCAAAACAGTGTATGATAAACCCAAAGAGCCCAACTTTTGGGACAAAAATCAACTATTTGACAAAAACTTCTGGGAAAATTGGAAAACAATATGGGAGAGATTACATTTAGATCAACATCTCACACCCTACAATATAATCAAAATTATTTATTTTACATTTTGTAATTTTTCCTACCGCTTGCTTGGTTTTAAAATCTTTCTTTTCCCAGAGATCTGACAAGTATACTATTCTGTGTTCACCTAATTTACTTACAGTTTCCTTCTTTATATTCAAGTCTTTCACCCATTCTGAATTTATCTTGGTGTAGGGTGTGAGATGTTGATCTAAATGTAATCTCTCCCATATTGTTTTCCAATTTTCCCAGAAGTTTTTGTCAAATAGTTGATTTTTGTCCCAAAAGTTGGGCTCTTTGGGTTTATCATACACTGTTTTGCTGAGGTCACTTACCCCAAGTCTATTCCACTGATCCTCCCTTCTATCTCTTAGCCAGTACCATATTGTTTTGATGACTGCTGCTTTAGAGTATAGCTTAATATCTGGAACTGCTAAGCCACCTTCCTTCACATTTTTTTTCATTATTTCACTTGATATTCTTGATAATTTGTTCTTCCAAATAAACTTTGTTATATTTTTTTCTAATGCAGAAAAATTACAAAATGTAAAATAAATAATTTTGATTATATTACATTAAAATGTTTTCGTACAAACAAAAACAATGCAACCAAAATCAGAAGGGAAACAACAAACTGGGAAAAAATCTTTATAACAAAAAATTCTGACAGAGGCCTAATTACTCAAATATACAAGGAGCTAAATCAATTGAATAAAAAATCAAGCCATTTCCCAATTGATAAATGGGCAAGGGACATGAATAGGCAATTTTCAGATAAAGATATCAAAAGTATCAATAAGCACATGAAAAAGTGTTCTAAATATCTCTAATAATTAGAGAAATGCGAATGAAAATAACTCTGAGGTACCACCTCACACCCAGCAGATTGGCTAAAATGATATCAGGGGAGATTAATGAATGTTGGAGGGGATGTGGCAAAATTGCACTGCTGGTGGAGTTGTGAACTGATCCAACCAACAGACTTGCACAAAAATGTTTATGGCTGAGCTCTTTGTGGTGGCAAAAAACTGAAAAGCAAGGGTATGCCCTTCAATTATGGAATGGCTGAACAAATTGTGGTATATGTTGGTGATGGAATACTATTGTGCTCAAAAGAATAATAAACTGGAGGAATTCCATGTGAACTGGAAATACCTCCAGGAATTGATGCAGAGTGAAAGGAGCAGAGCCAGAAGAACATTGCACACAGGGACTGATATACTATGGTAAAATGGAATGTAATGGATGTCTCTACTAGCAGCAATGCAATGACCCAAGACAATTCTGAGGGATTTACGGAAAAGAACACTACCCACTTTCCGAGGAAGAACTACAGGGGTGGAAACACAGAAGAAAAACAACTGCTTCAACACTTGGATTGATGAGGACATGATTGGGGATGTAGACCAGAAAAGACTACACCATGTAAGTATCAATAATACGTAAATAAGTCTTGACTGACCAAACAAGGTAAAGTAAAAACATGAATTAGGTAACCATGGAAAATTTTTCTAAAAGTAAAAAAATTTAAAAAAATAAAAGATGTTTGAAGGTAATTTTTGTTTTTTTTATATTGTTTTGCATTCCATATATATTTCTCCCCCTTCCCACAAATAATCTTGTCAGTTCAGCAAAACTGAGATCCAAAGTATATAATACTTACATCTATATCACCCACCTCCCCAAAAAGAATTAGATATTTCTTCTCTTTATGGGAGGATCAAACATGTTCACAACAATTACATAGTACTTAGTTATACTGGTTGTTTCTCTTCAATTAATATTGTTGTGAGGTGAAAGTAAGGAAGGTAGCAGGATAGGATGGATCAGAGAAAGGACAGAGGAAGGTAGAGGAAAGGAAGGTAATGGTCCCCAGCCCTCCAATGAATGATCAGAGAGTTCAGGGTTTAGAATAGCTTCAGGGTTTAGAATAGCTAGGTTTTATTTTAATTAGAAAGGGAAGGTCTAGGGAAAACTAGGAGGTAGGAAGAAAGGGGAAAAGGCACCAAGAGAGAGATCAGGATCTCAGGGTAAAGAGCTGAGCTTCCAGCATAGAGAGGGCTGAAAGGTGCCAAACTTTCCCTTTCATACTTTCTCTGACACCTCCCACAAAGAAAGTGGGAGTTGTCAGGGGAAGTTGTAGCAGAGAGAGTCCTGGGAGTTGTAGTCTTCCAGGGCTTACAACCATTCCAAATGACACATTGCTCTAGTCATTGTGTACATTGTTTTCCTGGTTCTACTTATTTATTTCAAAGAAGTTCGTATCGGACTTTTTTTATTATATTTTGACAATAAGTTTACAAAACTAATGCAACCAAGATTAGAAGGGAAACAACTGAGAAAACAATTATAGAAATTTTCTCTGACAAAGACATCATTTCACAAATATATAGTGTACTGAGTCAAATGTGTAAGAATACAAAGCATTTCCCAAATGACAAATGGTTAAAAGATATGAGCAGTCAATTTTCAGGTGAATAAATTAAAACTCTCCTTAGTCACATAAAAAATGCTCCAAATTACTATTAATCAGAGAAATGCATATTAAAACAACTCAGATAACACCTCTTACCTCTTACATGGCAAAAAAAAAAAGCAAAATGATAAATGTAGGAAGGAATATGGGCCACTAATATGCTGCTGGTAGAGCTGTGAACTAATACAACCATTCTGGAGAGCAATTTGGAATCAAATGGCCATAAAACTATGCATATCCTTTCACCCAGCAATACCACTACTAGAATATAAAAAACAACATTGGAGTCAAGAATTTAGGTAGTATATAACTTTGTCATTATCAGAAAGGGACAAGTCACTTAGATTTTCAAGACCTCTAGGTGCTTCCATAAAGGAAATTCCCTACACCAATAAAATTGTGCATTTAACCTCCACCCCAAACTGTCACACACACACACACACACACACACACACACACACACACACAAACAGAGAGACTTAACTGTAAAGAAGCTGAATTTAGAAAAAATGCAATGGAACAATTGTTTTTTTTTCTACCCCATCCATTCATTAAATGAGTGGAGAAACAAAAGAATATGTACAACATATATGTAAGATGACTATATAGGATGCTGTTTAAAAATATAGAATTCAAAGGGCAAATTATGTAATCAATGAATCAAACTTTATAAAGGCAAAAAGAAATAACAAAAGATCTTCCATCCCAAAATTTGATTTGATCATTAATTATATTTTGGGTTCTTCTTTTTGACCTTGGCCTGCTTAAATTCATGCATTTCAGTTAACTTATCTTACATTTAAATGTAATTTAGTTGGTAATGTATCAATTTTAAAATCCTACTTTTTAAAACCAGTGAAACATTTATTTAAAAAGTGTTTCAAGTTGACATATTGCCAATAATTACCATTTTAAAATTAAGATTGAATAGAATATTGGGCTATAAAGATACGAGTGAAATTTAAAAAAATATATATGAATAAGAATGAGAAATACAAGATTAAAGAAAAATGTTAAATCATATGAAACAATATTAAAGTTTTTCCAAATATTAAAAATTGTCCCATGGGCTTTGTTGTCAATGGATTACTTTAAGAAAAACAACAATCTTCTCAAATTTTCTTTCTGGAGTTCTGGCAATTAAAAATAATTCCTAATATTTTCCAGTACGTTTTAAACATCTTCAAACATTCCTTTTCCCTTAATTTGTTCTAAAATCCTTAGGAAAACTTTATTTATTAGTACTTAGCTAATACTCTGGCTAGAGGCTTTCCCCGTCTTGATCAGATAGAGAGCATTTGGCTTATGTTTGGATGTGAGAAAGACTTAGCTGTGATCAGAAATACAGATTCTAGACAAAAGTGTATTTTCCCTTATCAAGGGTCATTACAAGAATAATAAGGAATACAGCAATAAGAAAGCTGGATTTCATTAGCAACCTTAATAAAATAGTTATGGGGAACAGCATGTACTGGAAAAAAAAGTTCTATTTCCATAGCTTTTACATAAACAAAAAAGATCCAAAGAATACAAAAACAACAATAAGATTACAAAAGGATATATTATAAGACAAAATTTAAAAAGTTAAAAACATCACCTTCAAGGAATTGCCCCCTCCACCCAAGTTAACATCTCCATTATGACTTTAATATATTTATTTAATTCTGGTCAAGGCTCATGTAGCACAGAATTTGGATAGTTCAAGGATCTTCAACTTTCCTTGTGAATTTCATCCCTACACCTAAACTATCAACTAATACAGCAAATTGGTTTTCAGATTTGCAATGGCAAAGACATTCATCAATTTGTGATCAACCTGGTTATAAAACTTCTCTCAACATAACAAAGATGACTCTTATCAACATTTATGCAGTATGTCACTGGTCTATCGTGGAAATATGACTAGCTTGAATTGTTGTTGGGACATATTGTATAATTTTCATATCTGATAAGGCATTGAAAGGGGGAAAGATACAGAGACAAGGAAAGAGAAATAGAGGAAGAGATAGAAACAGAGAAAACAGAAAGGTATAGACAGAGACAGAAAGAGTTCTTATTTTGTTTGTCTTACAAAAGCATGAAACACTAACTACACCCACATTTTAGATAATGTAGTGATTAAAGATTATTTTGTTGCTATTAAAGATGGGAATGTGGGAGAATATACCCTGATGACAGCCGTGCATTTCTTTCATATCTGGGAGGCATCATTTGAATTATAGGAGGGGAAAGTCTTACTAAATATGATGTCAATTTATGAGTTACCAGATTCATTCATTTATTTTCTACCCTTTCTTATTTGCCAGATTTTCTGCTATCCATCCAAATGGCACTAATTGCTTTGGAATGAAAGCTGTGTTTTTCATCTGCTAAAGATAAAATGGTGTTTTTTTCAAGACGATGATGAAGATGTTGACAAAGAGATAGGAATGAAAGAGATGTGACAGTGAAGATGGTGACATTAAGATGACAGAAAATGGCTAAAATGATTTCTTTTCACATTTGGTGCTATCAACTATAAAAAAAATAGGGGGAAACAAACTTCCATTTTTACAAAGTTCTGTTGAATATGTCTCTATTTCTAAGTTATTTTAAAGGTTTAGATCTTACTCAAAAATGCTAAATATATTAGCTTTAATAAAAAGCACCTCCAGTGTAAGATGATAAATTATGATGTACCAGATGCTTAGATAAAATTTATTTTACTTTGCATGGCAGGTAGGTATATTTCTAAAACTTTTTTTGGTGCAGAGGGTTGTGGAATTATCTCAAAAAACATGTGGAAATTCTGATAAGGAACCTCCTTCTACAAATAGAGGTGGGCAATTATTATGCAACTTACAGTCATAGAAGACGCTGAGAAATTAAGACATTTGCACAGTCATACCACAAATGTGGGTCAAAGGGAAGATTTGAACTTGGGACTCCCTGATTCCAAGTCCAAATCTCTCCATCCACTTTGCATTGCTAACTCCATATATTTCTGAAATAAACTATATGAGATTCTTTTTTAAACACACTATATTTGTATATAAATATATTTGCACTTCAAATCACAGGTTTCCATTGATTTTCTTTATACTCCCCAAATTTTTTTTAGAGGAAGAGGGAATTTTGACTTTGACCTATATAAAAAGAACACATTCAAATTTATAATAAGGTCTACAGGCACAGTGTTTGACACATAAAAGTCCTTTAATAAATGCTTTTTTGATTGATTTCTCTCATCATATTCAGGTTCATTGTACACTATAGGCACTTATAATTACTGTTTATTGAATTGAATCAAATAGATGGTTAATCAATCCATATTATTTACTTACTCGTTCAGCACTGATATATTGAAACACACCATAAATATATTTTCCACTTCGTGAGTAGTTCTCTCTGACTTCAGGGGCTTAAAAATTTGAAATAACTTGGCTCTGACATTTCTTTACAGATTCTGAAGATCTCCCCAAAACTATATAGTTTGGTGATTCCCTAGATAGGTCCCCAGCTTGTACTTAACTTGTTAAGGTGTTACGTTACTGTCTTTTTATGCTTGAGTTAGCTTCAGTAATAGGAAATGTTAGTTGACCTTGACTAATTAATAACAAAATCTTTTAAACACACCTCTTAGATGATAAGAATATTTCTAGTGTGAATTGAGCCATGAAAGAGTCTTTAAGAATGTTTCCATGGATCATTGTGTTCAGGCCTGGTTGCTCAATGCATGACCTGGGATACACAATTAGATCAAAGCTCCACTTTTCCAGGTAGTTTAAGTTCAAAATCTGCTAAAAGTAAACGGGCAATTACCAGAAAGGAAGGAAGGAAAGGGAAAATGAAAGAAGGAGGGATGTAAGGATGAATAAAGGGAGGGAGAGAGGAATTTGCTGGAGAAGGAAATAGTGAATCACTTTAATATCTTTGCCATGAAAATCCCAAATGAGGTCACCAAAAAACAGAGAAGATTCAAAAGAATGAACAACAAAAAATAGCTAATAAATATCAGCAATGTAATTTTAACTCATGCCTTTCTAATTCCAAGTATACTGCCCTTTTCATTACAGGAACAGATGTTCCTTCCTACACTTTAAAGTATACAAAAGAAATATACATTTCTTAGTGAATGATAACTGTGAGGAGAAAGAGCAAAGTGTGTCAGTATATTGATATAAGAAGCTTAGAACATAAATCAAAACATGGAAAGGAAAATAAATGGGAAGGGGAATTGGAGAGAGGGACATTCATGGAACTTCCTCACAGTTTTCAGAGAGGGATGAACACAAATTAGGAAGCTCAATCAGATTTCCTGACATAGAGTGACCTGCTGAGGCAGGTAGAGATGAAGACCCTTACCCTCAAGTCCAGTTAACCAAAACTTTCCCATTGCTCTCCCGCTATCATCCCAGGTTCCCACTCTGCCTTTTCTCACTCCATCTCTCTTCTCCCATTTTCCAGTTAACTTTTTAAAACTCCAGCTATTGTATTCAGTATTAGTGATAATTTCACAGTTATTAGACTACAACATTTCAAGATGTTGAGCTAGGACTCAGCTCCTGTCCTGAAGGATACCTACTAATGTCCATCATAGCTTAAATATTTGCCCTGTATATCTCTACTACCTGGAGTCCCTTCAAGACTCAATTGAAATGTTGCCTCTCAAAAGAGGTCTTCCTTGATATCTAGGTTGTTAGACTTCTCCAACTTATTTTATTTTTATTGTGCCTGTATTTTATATATTTTGTTACTCTGTAAGTTTCATAGGGGTACAGTCTGCTTTTATTTGTTATTTAATCATTCAATCTTGCCCAACTCTTCCTAGCTCCATATTCTTTCAACTAAATTCAATAGTAAACTAATCCATCAGTACTAAAATAATGATTCATGATTTTACCATGAAAATGTGATGATAAAATGATAGTTGTAGGTAGATGTGGTGTATGGAAGAATATTAAAAATCTTCTCAATTTCCCTAGAAATAGAAAGAAAATTGATCTGGTCTATAAAGCCCAGACTTGTCTTATTAGGTGACTAATACAGATAGGATTGGTGAGAATGCTGGGCCTGGAGTCAAGAAACATCTTCCTGAATTCAAATTTGGCTTCCAGCACTTACTAGCTGTGTGAGCCTGCTTCGGGTTCTTCATCTATAAAATGACCTAGAGAAACAACAAACCACTCCAGTATCTTTGCCAAGAAAACCCCTCATGGGGTCAGGAAGAGTTGGGCCAGTTTGCATGATTAAATGACAAATAAAGGGGGGAAAAGCCATTTCTTTTTCAAAAAAATCAATTGACCAATTTGTTTGTTTCTTACATTAAATTACCCAGTTACTTCCTCTCTTCCTTTCTCTCTATTAAAGAAGGCATCATTTAACAAAAAATATATGTGTATATATAAAAGTCTATCTTACTTATTTCTGCTTGTCAATTTAAGAGACATTTCTTGATGGATCAAGGGTAAAAACTGAAATATGAACAGAGAACCCCTTATTTCTTTTTGATTCTCTTCTTCCCCATTCCCTAAAGTGATTAGCTTGAGACCAACTCAAGAAAAGTGTGTCCTTTCTGTTATTCAGAAAGAATTTTCAATATTGATCACAGGAAGGAGTTCTTTTCTATATTTGAAAGGAGTGGTCCAGGAGGGAATAGTATAATGACTATTGTTGTACAATTATTCTGAAATATTAACACAAAATTATATCTTAACATACTGTTTCTTCTGTCAGATTCCTCTAAAATTAAGAACGAGTTGTCTGGAGTGAGGAAAAGAGGACCTAAAAGCACAGGGGTACCTGTATGGACAGGTGTCCAAAAGTTCTAAAAAATGACGTGGCAATTAGATTAATATTCAATAAAAACCTTTCTGACAGAGGCATGCTTAAAGGCTCAGGCTACAGTAATAATATATTTTTTGACAAGAGCATGGGCCCAGGCCACTGTTTTATGCATCTCTACTGTGATAATGGATCGGCACATACTTATTGAATATCTAGTGGGTAAAGATGAAAAAAGATTTAGCATAAATTATGGGTTGTGTCATAAAAACAAAGACATTATAAAGGGAAATGGAAGTTAAACCTGGAGTGAGACTCTAGTCCAGTTACTTTCCTCCCAACTTAACAGAAGTTTTCTGTGAACTTTGGATTTTCCATTTACAGATAATTAAATACTTTTTATTGAATTTAAAGTTTATTTAAAACTTAATTACTTTTAAATGCTAATATTAAAAATGAAACCTTATTCAAATGTAACATTAAATAGAGCCTTTTTCTTATGAAGTTCAATTAAATAATTAGATGGGGGGAAGATCACATTTGTTGTTTTATTTTGATTTTTTCTTATGGAAATCTGTTCAGAAATAGTCTAAATACTTATGTGCTACTCAATTTGTACCTGAAAATATTAAACTGATATTTACTAATTAACATAAATCCTGAAGTATTGAATGTGAGTCCATGGCTCAAGGTTAAATGTACAAATATTAAATATTAGATATCATATTTGTTTCTATATTTTCTCATAAACTTTAGTGTTTCTCTTCCATTTAATTTTTCATTTAAATGTTTTTATTTGTTACATTAAAATATCCAGCTAATTTCTTCTTACCCCTCATCCAATTAGAGAAGGCATCATTTGACAAAAATATGTGTGTATATAAAACTACATCTTGCTCATTTCCATTTTTTATTTCTTTCCCTGGAGATGGACATACATAAGTCATTCTTCAAACAATATTTCTGTGACTTTATATAATGTTCTTTTGATTCTACTCATTTCACTCTTCATTTTTGTAGCAAAAAAGTATTGAAATCAAGATCCTTAGGTTTGAATCTGGTCTAACCTCTTAGCCAACACAGTTTCCTTGTCAGTAAAAAAAAAGGAATAATCATACTTTCAGTGGGCTGCTAGGGAATGCAATATAAAGTGCAGGGTCTAGAGCCAGGAAGATTCATCTTCTTGAGTATAAATTCAGCCTCAGACACTTATTAGCTGTGTGGCCCTAGTTAAGTCATTTAACCTTGTTTGATTCAGTTTTCTCAACTGAGCTAGAGAGAAATAGAAAAGCACTCCAGTATCTTTGCCAAGAAAACATTAAATGGTGTCATGAAGAATTGAACACAACTGAAAAACAATTGAACAACAACAAAATAGCACTGTGAATTAAACTCTCAGGCCACTTAGGTTCCTCATCTGTTAAAAAAGAAATAATAATTATATTTTAGTACCTGCCTCCAAAGAGGTATTTGAGGATATTGTATCATGAATTATTAAATTTTATGTAACTAAATTATCTTTCTTATAATCCACATATATCTAATTTCAAGCACTGTCTATGATACATACTAGTTGTACTGACCATAAGCAATAATGGTGTGAAGGTAACCTCTCAGTATTTCTGCTGGTTTATAAAAATTCCAGTACCTTACTTCCTCTATTTAAAAAAAGGTAGCATACGTTATTCAATTTACATTCTTAAAAAGAGTTCTGGGACTCTTAAAAGTCCTATGATTTGCCTGTGATCATAAAGTTAGTGTCAGATGGCAAGACTTGAATCTAGGTTTTCCTTACTCTGAACCTACATGCACTAACACATAATATCCAATCTCCTCTCACTGTCTCTTCCACCAATTATGAACATTGCTCTTTTGGCAAAAACCAAATTAAACAAATAATGAAACCTATAATGTAACTGCTTCAAAATAAATAAAATATAAGGGAGACTAGGAAATACGAGATGGAAAAGAGGAAACATTTCATTTCTGTTTTTTAAATGGAGTTCAGATAAAAACCAAGAATCAAGACACCATCTTGAAGTTATTATTCTTTTATATATATATGGTTCTGTAGACTATTAAATCAGATTTTTTTCATAGCTGAGTTAGAGATGTAATGCCATATTCTATAGAGTGAAAGGATCTTCAGGACAGTTATAGAAGTAGGCAAGATAAGAAGGAAAACACATACTTCATCTTATTTCTTATGTGGTATTGTTTTCTTCCACTAGGATGTATTTGAAAATACATCATCCAGTTTGGACATTCTGAATATTCATTTTGGTGACAAAAATTTGTATAACTATTTCTACATTTTTAAGAATCATGCTTATATGTTGGTGTTTGTGGGGTAACAGGTCTTTCTAAAATAATGAACTAGTTCCAATATACTTTGTTTGTTGAATTCTCAAACATTAAGTAGCATTTGTACTTGCACCAAGGAAATTTATTACTTTTTGGTTTATAAAAGAGAGCATGTTTCTAGTGCATAATTCTAGCTACTTAATCAAGTCTTTTTAGATATATGATAAATAATATATTTTTGCACACCATAGTAGTATATTGTACTGTTTTCATAATTTTCCCATACAACTAGTACATCTCAATAAGTCTAGGCTCTTCACCACAGTTTATCATCTTTAATTATTATTAAATCCTCCATAAATAGATCATCACGACTTAATCTTTTGCTTGTCATATCAAAATGTTGTTTGTTTATTTTTGTTACTATTATTATTATTTAAATTTTAAAAATCATTCTTATCTTTTTTCCAACAGAGATCAGATGGTAATGGCTCTAGAACAAATTACCATCTTACCTATATCTAATGTTCTATGTATCATTTCACAAGTGAATAAAATAATAGTTTTTTATATCTGAACAAATATTTTGTAATATAAGCTCGTGATCTACTCATCAAAAATGTATTTGGGACAAGATAATAAAAAATCGGATTATAATGGTGGCATATATTTTATCCTACTTTCTCATAATTTTGACTTCTTGGTCCAAATTATGAAAGCTTTTTATTTCATGTAGCTTAAAAATTATCCATTTTTGGTATGGAAGCATCTATTAAAAATTGTTCTCAAATGTTGAAAGATTATTTTATAATGCTATGATCCAAAACAGTTTGCTCAAAGATATTTTGAAGTTGATCTTTGTAATAAAAAAATTTGTCAGCTTTTATAAAAATCATTTAATCAACAAACATTAGTCTTACAATTATGTTCTACTCAATGACACACATTGAGAAAAAATGATAGACTTTTACAAATGAATGCATTTTGGGATGTAGACTTATTGTTATTTTGTCTTCTTAATTTTTAATAATTGTTTTGAAAAAGATTTTGCCAAAGAAAAAGCACCTTACTGCTGATTAGGGTTAGAAGAGGAAAGAATGAGTTAGTATTCATCTACTTTCATCCATTTGCTTCTCTTTTCTTCTCTTACTTTTATCTAAAAATGGTGGAATGGCATATGTTTGAAGGAGCATTTAACCCTAGAATTATATAAAACAATCTTTTTTCCCCTATACCCAAAGACTCATAAAACCTGAAACTTTAAAGTAATGGAAGTCCAAGTAATATAGTGGATAAATTGTTGGACTTGGAGTCAGAATGATGTGAGTGTAAATCAAACACTTATTGTCCATGTGACCCTGGGTAAGCCATTCAGTCTTCCCTAAGCCTCATATTCCTCATCCATGAAATGGGGATGATAATAATAACACTGACTTCATAGGATCACTGAAAGGATTACATATATTACCGTTAAGTGCCTTGTAAAATGGAAGTAGCTGTATAAATGACATTATGATTCTTTTGCTTTGAATAAACTATTTCTGTTTGGCAACATAAAGACAAAAGGGTAGGGATGAAAGAGACCATTTATTCTATAGGAATCAAGCACAATTCTATTAAGTCTTGGATAAGTTGATATTATGGTTGTGGTGTATATCAAGTTCACTGACCTCATCTGACAAAGTGAAGGGAAAAAGAAAGGAGGAAAGTCCCTAAGAGATAGTCCCATTCCAATATACAAACTAAATTCTATTTCCTACTTTATTTGCTTTTCCTATTTTATTTGTTTTTATATGCTGGAATTAATTTCTTTTCATCTTATATTTTGTTTTGTCTTTGGAAATCATATTCAAAGAAGAGGAGCCAGAACAACATAACCTTCTTCTACATAATATAATTTATAAGGATGAAATATAAATGCATTAAAAATTTTTAAACAAAACTTTTCCCCCCTGTTTTCTTGGCTAAGTATCACCACACAATGAAATTTAAGGTCTTTAAAAAATATTTTCCATAATAAAAGACCTTTTTTATTTTCCAATATTTAGAAACTATATAGTATTTTTCAAGTATTCATATTGCCAAATATTTATTGAGTTAAATGAATGAATATGCATTTCATTATTAGAGCAATAACTGAAAGGGAAAAGAAATGGTGGCAAATGATTATTTTATAGGCAGACTACCATTTTTGGAAATTTGAATGTAAATCTATCTTTTTTTCTTGCATTACAAGTACCATTGTCTCAAATCACCTTTACTACTGGACATTTTCCTTATATGACAAGCCTCTGGATTATGAGGCTAAAGCTCTCTCGAATAATACAATACTTTGTTTCTTTTACTGAAGAAAAAGTAATAAATTATACTTAGATTAAATCAAGGGCTCAGTTGATTTAGGATTTCAGAATCATAGACTTTCATTTCTAAAGTGGAATTTTTGTACTGCATAATTATTTTGCAAAAGAGGAAATTATTTCCCAGAAAGAAGTAATTTGTTCTAAGCAACCTAGCTAGCTTTTGGGCAATCTAGAACTGAAAAGAAACTGTCAAACTGTGTAGTCTGGGAAGCTTTCCATTATATCATACACATCACTGAAAAGGAGAATAAAATAATTTTAATTACATATAGCTAAAAAGTTTTTGCATTAACAAAATTAATGCAACTATGATAAGGAGGAAGAAGTGCTTGATTGGGAAAAATCTATGGAACAGTTATTTTTTATGAGTCTGAAACTCAATAATTAATTTTGTGGTTTAGTCATTTTTTGATTCTTGTCTGACTCTTCTTGACCCCATTTGGGGTTTTCTTGGCAAAGATAATGGAGTAGTTTGCAATTTCCTTCTCCAGCACATTTTACAGATAAGAAGACTGAGGCATAGAAAACTAAGTGACTTACACAGGGTCACAGAGCTAAGCAAGTGTTTGAGGCCAAATTTGAAGTCAGGAAGGTGAGTCTTCCTAACTTCTAGACTTCCAGGACTATCTGCTATGCCACCTATATGCCCTTTAGAGATTAATTAACAACAGAAACAGATATGACCAAAAACCATTCCTCAAAGGAGAAAGAAACAATATCTGAACAAATAGTTGTCAAGAGAAGAAATGCAAATTTTTAATGATTATATAAAAGAATAAGGCAAATCACTATTTAGAAAAAATCTAAATCAAAATACACTTTACACTATAGCTGGCAAATTAGCAAAGATTAAAAAGATGTTCAGTGTTGAAGAAGTCATGAAGACAGGGGCTCACTGACTTATTACTAGCTTAACATCAGAATTGGTCAAACAATTCTATATATTAATTTTGAATTATATAAAAAGAAAGACTAAAATATTTATACCCTTTTTTCCAGAGATTCCAGTGCTAAATATATGACCCAAAGGAGTTCAATAACAACAAAGGATCCATATACACCAAAATATTAATAGTACAACTTTTTTTTGTAACAGTCGGCTATTAATGGTGGACTAGGTAAACAAATGTGATATAAGAATGTAATGAAATATTATGGCTTTATAAGGAATGATGATTATGGCGAATACAGAGCAATACTGAAAAAAATTTAGAAAGTGATGGAAAGTGAAACAAGCATAATCAGCCAAAAGTGTACAAGGATTGTTGTACATGTAAATGGAAAGAACAACAAAACAGGTACTCTGAAAGTAAACTGATGAAGCTTGACCCTACTCAAAGATGAAAACTCAAATCTCTTCCCTTGTTTATAGAGATGAGGACTATGGGTGTGAAACATGGAATATAATATAAAATTTCTCTATGTTGATGAGTTTTGCAAAACATGTTCTCCCTTATTTTTCCTTCTTATAATATAGACTGGCTTTATTACATTCTAAAGGAATAAAGTGGGTTTCATCAAAATATGAAGGGGTAACAGGAAGCACAGTTTTTAGGACAGGAGTCATCTTTATTTGCAACATTTCTGGCTGTTGTTTTCAGTAGGGCGAGAAGGATAAGGTAGGAGACAAAAATTATGTAAAACCATCAATAAAGTAGATTTTAAAATATATATAAAAAGTCTTACACAAATAATTGTAGATGAAGGTAAAGTTATGAAAATGAGATTCTAGCTATATGAAACTTAAGAGAAAATGAAAAAAAAACAACTAAAATTCATGTATCACATATACTGAGCCTTTATTAACTGCCAATCTGTGCATCCTAGATACTGTGCCAGGCATTAGAAATACAAACAATAACGAAGCAGTCCCAAACCTCATTGAGCTTTCATTCTACTAGATAATAAACAATGAGCTTCAAAATGGATTTATATTATGTTAAAAATCAGTAGCCATTTCAGTTAATTAACCAATTCTTTTTAAAAATTCCATTACCAATTAATCAGATAGAAAATTTGGCATCAGTATGTGATTGTCTTGATTGATGGGCTAAATTAGTTTTTCAAAGGTAATATTGTCCTTTCCTGAGTGTAATACAAGATCAAAATCACATATGCTTAACTTACACATGCATAAATTTATCGTCTTTAAGTCAGTGTTGTGAGGGGGGACTCAAAGATCATTCAGTCAACAAATAATCAGTCATTGTTTATGTTATGCATGGCATTGTACTTAGAAACAGTACAAAATGAAATTAAAAACAGCCCCTGCCCTTGAAGTTAGTTTGCAGCATTTCTATCTGCTCTGTCATACCAAGATTAATCTTTATTAATCCTTTATAGTGAAAGACAGTCTTGTTCACCTCCTATAATCTATTCCTAAAGCTTGAAGCACTTACAATCAGATAATCTTCTTTTTCTTACATTTATAACTTTGTGGCTATTCAAAAGATATTTGATATTCAAATACAGTAATATGTGTGTGTGCAACCTCTTTTCAAAGATCTGTACTTGAGAGTCTAGCTTGTTTTAAACTGTTAACATTTTAAAAGAAGCATTATAGCATTTTTTATTTCATGAATGTGTTCATCGTTTGCATAATGTTTCCTCTCAAAAGATGAGAGAATGAATGAGGAATAAATAAATTGTGACGTCCTTGTATAATGACTCTACCTTTAAAGATGGATCACACATAGTCTTGCTTGACTGCATCCAATATATCAATATTTATTAAGCAGACAGAAAGTCAATTGGACCATAACTTGCTTTGTACTTGGAAAGAGAAAAAAACAGAAAAAGGATATGAGAGGATTATTAAAAAGAACCCTAAAACTCTTTCCAAAGTTAATACCAACAATATCTATTAATCCTGTTTTCTCAAATCTTAACAGAATTTAATAGGTGATTATTTAAGGAATTCCAGAAATAACCTATTATGAAATGGGTAAATCTAGTCATATATTTTGTTATATTATTTCTGTAGGATTTTCAGCTTTCAACTGAGTAGGATTGTTAATTAAAAGTGCCGCATATGGCACAACAAGAAGACTTTCATTTGGTATTGTCTTTACTATGTAACTAAAGTATATTACTATTAGTTCATTACTCTTAATATCTATTTATAATTTTTGATGGAAAAATATATTGACTTAAACCAATCATTTCAGCAACCACTTCCTCCTTTAATTGCTTATCCTAGTACTTGTTGATAACATAATTCATTATAAAACTTAATTTAATATATGGCAGAAATATCTTGAAAATAAGTAAGAAGGCTTAGTTATTCAAGTACTGAGATGATTTGTTTTAAAGTAATTTCATTTATAAAATTAGCAACAGCAAAGATCCTGTATATACCTATTAATCAGAGTTAGAGCTGGAAGGGATTATAGCCATATACTCATGAGAGAAATGAGGACCATAAGACTGCAGAATCAGAAATCCTATTAGCCACAGATTGAAGAAAATCTTACGTATACATACATATACATATAAGTAACTATATGTATGTGTGTGTCTGTGGTCCATACCGTAGTCTTATTTTCCTATATATTGCTTGTAATGCCTAAGATTTATTTCCTGATTATTTCACTCTAACTAGGTTATACACTCAGAGATGAGGAATATATCTTTATCATTATCATCAACAAATTTAATACTCTATATTGGGTCTAGGACAAAATATATATAATTAAGATTTCTAGAATGAATTGAGGATGAGTAAGTTTTTAGAGTCTTCACAAAACAAAACTGATCAATTAAGCTCAAGTGTCCCCATCATAACTTCAGTAAAGCTTTCCTTAATAGTCATTACAATGGCCAGTTGGAAGATGCCTTTAAAATACACAGGGAATAGAGATGAGTAAATTCTTGTTTTCTGGACTAAAAATACAAGCATTATTCCTTTATAACCAAGGGACACATCCTTATGCTGTTTGTCATCTAAGCACATAATACTTACTCTTTGGAGGATCTTAGAATCATAAAATTAGAGGTAGAAGAGATCACAGATACGTAATCCAGTTCCATCACTTTACGCATGAGAGAAATGAGGACTATAAGATTACAGACTCAGAAATCCTGTGAGCCACAGATTCAAGGAAGTCTTCCTATAATAATTTAAAACTATACCATTAATCTTAGTGTAACCAACATGGAAGGCTGCATCATGTTAACCCAGAAGCAGTCCAATAGCCATCTCTAATAATATATAAAAATATGGGAAAAGAATGTCGACAATTAACATATGGACACTAATGGATAACAAATGAATGGGCTAAGTGACAAACTGGTATCCACAAAATAATAAATGAACCAGAGGAAGTTCTCTATGATGGAATGTTGATCAGAAGATAAAAAAAAAGATAATTTATGGACAAGAATGAAATGGCAATGTAAACATGGGTTAAATTATGAGCTTAGGATTCAAATACTTATGCAGTCACATAAAATATTTTAAGTATAGAAAGCATGACAGACATGCTTCTGACAATTACTGGAACCAACTTAACATATTTGAGAAGTTGGGACTGTTACTAATATTGGATATTGGAACCTCCATTTTTTAACCCCCCACTTTCAATACTAAGTATTAGTTGCAACATAGAAAAGTGGCAAGGGCTAGGCAATTGGGGTTACATGACTTGCCCAAGGTCACACAACTATAACAATAATATAATAACTATAACAATAAATGCTTGTTGACTTAAAAAATTGGATATTGGTTGGAATCAGAAACTGATATGCCTAGTGGTTAAGTAAAAGAGAGCAATTTGCTGTCAGAATAAGGAAATCCTAGGGTAATAATTAACATAACTAGTAGTACCAAAGAAGCAATTAGTAAAAACTAATACTAACAAAAGTAAACACTTATATAGCACTTACTATGTGCTGGGCATTGTGCTAAGGCTCTACCGCTATTCTCTCATCACGTTGTCAGGATAACCCTAAGAGGTGGGTGCTGTTATTATCTCCACTCTACAGATGAGAAAACTAACACAAACAAGTTAAATGGCTTGCCAAGTGTGGCACAGGAAGTCTCTCTCTATTATATGTATATATATACATATACATATACATATACATATATATGCTACATTAGAACTCAGGTCTTTCTGATTTCAGGTCCAGTGCTATATCCACTAAACCACCTAGATGCCACATGACATATACCGATTAGATCCATTAAACTATTTTAAAATAAATTAAATGAAAGTATCACCTAGCATGAATAGTCTATGGATATGTTTACCTATTTTTTTAAAAAATTCAATTTAGAAACCTCATCTGCACTTTTTTAAAACCAAAATTTTGATGGGATATGGATGATGAATCTAGTAAAACTTAAAATAACTTTTAAACTTCAGTTTTAAGCACCTCTAGTTAAGCTAAAAAAGTAAAATTATTAACCAAGAAACAGAGTAGCAAGATCTGACCAAATTCCATTTGGAAATATAAGAAATAGAAGTAGCAGGCTGAGAAGCAACATATTATAGTAACTAGAAAGAAAACTTCAAAGTCAAGAAAAACAATATTCAATTCATGTCATTGGTTGTGGAACAGGTTCATGCCTATGAGACTTGCCCCAACCTCCATCAAGGATTCCCTATTATAATGAAATCACAGGTTGAGGCAATAACAAGATACAATTTTGCCCTTTTACATGAAAAATGAGAGAAAAAATCCACCAAGATCTAAGTTATTTATTTTCAATTATTATAAAAAAAGAAAATATTTTGCTAAAAATATGTCATTTCCCCATTCCAAGGTAAGAAAAAGAAAAAAAGTAAGAATAATAAATAGCAGATAAAGTCTAAAAACTTTTTATTAGAGAGAAGTGATTCACAGAATTTGTTCATGAAAAGTGATTTTGATAAAAATAAATATGAAATAGTATACATAAATTTTGAAATAATTAAAAATGATGCTAATAGGATCATATGTGAAAGAAGCCAATTTGTTAAAACCCTATTGCCATGTGTAAATAAACTATATTTTAAAAAAATCTGAAGAGGCTAAAAAATCCTAAAAGAGAAATTGGAGGAGAAATCAAAAAAGATAGAATTTTAAATAAAAGAAGGAATATCTCTTATTAAGACTCTATACTAATTAATACCTATAAAGTAAAACTAATTTATTTTTAAAAAAACTATTATTCTTATTCATTTGTATGTATATAATTTGGTTTTGTTAAGATAAAATAATTTTAAATGTATGCATTTAACTTGTAAGTTAATATTTGTAACTAAAAAGGGAACTTGCTATTTTGAAACTAAGGCAGTTTGTATCAGAGACCATGAGGTATTTGATCTTTTGCAGTATTGGTTGCTAAGGGGCCATTTGGTAAAGAGATAAGATTAAGAGGAGAGAAAATTCCTCCCTTATGATTGGAAAAGCACAATCAAGAGGTTCTATTATGGCATATATGGAGGTATTATGTGCCTTTAGTGCCTATAATCTTACTCTTTCTGCATGAAGCAGCTTTTAGCATTTAGGGAGTTTATAACATGTCCTGGGAAAATAAACTAAGGTTTTTCCTACATATAGTGGAAAGCAGTTATAAAGAAGACCTAAAGCAGTTATTAGAAACTGATTTTCAGAAGAAATTCTTCAGTTGCAAATGAAATCTGAAATCTGAATATATATATATATAATCATGTTGGTACTGGAAGCACAGGTTAGTGTAGTTATAAAAAGTACTACCTTCTTCAAGTCAGAGAAACTGTGTTCGAAACCCAACTAAGCCATCAATTGCCTGTATGATACTGGGCTGGGCATATTAGCTAAATGTTTTGTGTCTCATCTTCTGCATCTTCAAAATGATAAGCTTGTAGTAAATCAACTCTAAGGGTCCTTCAAGATATATGATCTCTTCTGTTAGCTCCATAGTGGGCAGAGGTATCAGAAGAAATAACAATTATTATGACAAATAAGAATAGATTATTTTCAAATTCTGCACTAAATTTTACAAAGCCTCACAGTTCCCCAGTGAAGTAGGTACTATTAGAATTATTATTGCCATTTTGTTACAGCTCAGAGATTTTTAAGAACTTGCCCTTGATTCAAACAGATAGTGGCATAAGTGATATTTGAACCCTGGTTTTCCAGACTCTAAACCCAGTTAAGCCACTAGAACTCACTGTCTTTCTAAAAATCTATCCAAGAAAATCAAATATATTTTGTAGCTATAAATTATTAAAAGTTGTTGTTAAAAGACTTTATCAAAACTCAGAACCCATTATTAAGTTTTAGTAGAGGAAGAAAATTTAGTCATGTTATTCTAAATGAGACTAAAAGGAGGGATTAGATTTTGAATTTGAGAAACAGATAATATAGTTGGTGCTAAAAGAAGTAACTGTGTATGTGTGTTTTTAGTTGCATTTTATTTTGTCCTATCATCAAAAATACATACCTTCTCATCTTGCTACTCTAATTCCCTTCATACAAGCCTAGAACTAAGGGGAAAAATGTTTGTTACAAATATATATGTTCTAGTAAAATATACTGACATTGCTATGCTGACTATGCCATCATTCATATATATTGTATATACAAATATATGTATGTATATTTGAGCACATACACACATGTATATGAATGTATATATATATATATATATGTATATATTTGTTCCACTCTATATTCTGAATCCTTCATCTCTCTTTGTCTATCTCTATCATGTTTCTTCATTATCATCTGGTCATTATGATCATTTCAGTTAAGTATTTCAAAGTCACTTGCCATTACAATGTTGAAATTACATGAATTGCTCTCATTTTGCTCACTTCACTCAGCCTCAGTTCATGCAAGTTTTTCTAAGTTTCTAAAACATTTCCCTTCATAATTCTTTTTAGCACAAAATAATTTCATTATTTTCCCATAGCATATATTGTTCAGGCATTTCTCAACTGAAGTTCATTCCCTTTATTTCTAGTTCTTTAGGAACACAAAATGAGCAGTTGTAAATATTTGAATATATTTGAGCCTTTTCCCAGTTTCCTTGATTTCTCTGGTGGCATTGAGAGGTCAAAGGTCATGTAGAGTTTAATATCTTTTTGGGGGAATTGATCCTCATTGCATTTGAGAGTATTTGGACGAGTTCACAACTCTATGAATAGTGCTCTAACACTATAATAATAGTGTTTTCTTCCAAATATTCCACCACTTTTCATTTTTATTTTTTTTCAACTATTTCTTTCTGAGGAGTGTAAGAAGAAATTTACTTAAGTAGCTTTTAATCACATAAGGATTCCTCTACAATAGCTCAATAAGCAATAAATGTGTGATTTAAATAAAATATAATAGGAATAAGAATAGTATTAAAAGTTTCTGCAATGATGAAAGTGCCAGTATACTTTTCCTTACATTGCCACACACACTGGAGGTTGTGATGTAGAGAAACCCAGTCCTTAGCCTTGCCATCACATAGATAAGTCATGTGAGAATGGCAAGGAGTAAAGGGAGGGGAGATGACCTGGTCATAACCCTGATTACAGGAATTTATTCCTGAAAATAGATTTCATAAAACCTTTTCAACACCCCTGTCCCATTCAGAATTCCTGGCTTTGTTGATAACCTTTGTAGAGTCATTGTCTGTACTTATAAAACCTGTAATATCAAAGAATTCAGGGTCTCAGACCAAACTAGGTATATCTGGCTTTTCTAACCTGCTTAAAAGAAAGCCAATTTTGCTCTAATCATCGACTAGTTAGTTTTTCTCTCTTTTAACTGGGTTCTTGGGTAAAACCTCAAAGGTGTTTTAATTTTCATTTCTCTATTTATTAGAAATTTAGAGCATTTTTAATATGGCTAGTGATTACTTTGATATTTCTTCCTCTTAAAAACTGCTTGTTTATATTCTTTAGCTTTTTATGATTTAGGGACCTGCTAAAAATTGAAGCCTCCAAAGATCAAAGCAAATACTTTTCTTTTGCATATAAAAAAGTTTTTTTTTCCCTTTCTTTCAATCTAAATGACAGTTTGAAAGGGAGTACTATTGGTTATAGATTAAGTTTGCTTTGTGGATTTTTGTTTTTCAGTAGCAAGCCAAAGAAGTGTTTCATGTTGCAACACTAAAGATGATCTTAAGTATTTCTAATTAAGGATGGTAACAAAGGTACCAGGAAGACAACCAATCCCCTGCCTCCCAAATATTTCCCAAATCTCAAATCTACCAAATCTAAATTCTATAATTAGAATATCATTCCTTTGAATTAGTGACCAGCTTCTTTGAAAATGTGGAATGAAGGGGAGGTTGGGAAGGGGAGAGAAGAAAGACATATGTCCAGAGAAAAGGTTAGGAAGATATGCCAGAATGGAGCGGAATAAGCAGGTAGAAAGTAATATGAGGCTAATGAGGTAAGGAAAATAAAAAGACATTGAAAGGGAAGATAGAAGGATGGGGAATATAAAAATCTATCGACTTTGTGAATATATCTAGAATTGATTATTGCTTAATGAAGTGGGGTGGGGTTTGGAGTATATGCATATATTTACATAAATTATATGTAAACTCAATAATTTTCATAATTTTTCAAATGCAAAAATACCAAATTGTGCTCAATCAATCAATATATATATATATAAAAGGGCTAGAGCATCAGTTTAGCCACAACAACTACTACAGAAAATGAAAAATGGATTAAAAACATTTAAATAGCCACCTTGGTTTTTCAAAATGTTTTTATATTCATGTAATAATATATGATTTATGAAAACCTATGTCTAAAAAACAAAGAAAGTGAAGTAAAGAAATGTTGTGCTACTTGCCAACAAAACACTTTAGGGACTCTTAGGGACAAAGATAAAACAAAGAGGAAAAGGCTGATGATTAACTCATTTAATCACTACATTTTTTGATACAAAACAAAACAAAAACATTTAATTTGATCTGTAAAGCAGATTGGCTGTAAAGACTGGGTCATAGGATGATAGGACCATGAGAGGATGGAATCAGATGATTACAGATTTAGAGTTTTAGAGACATAGGAGGCCAGAAAATAAAGTCTTCTAAATTTAAAGATGAAGAATCTCAGCCACAGAGAAACTGAATGACTTGCTATTGGTTTCTCAACTAGTAATTGCCTGAGATTTGTTACACCAATCTCCCTTATTAGATTGTGAACTTTTTGATGTTAGGATTGCTTTTGCTTTTATTTTCCTTGTGGTTAGTACAGTGCTTGGCACAAAGCAGATATTTAATAAATATTTGTTAGCTTGATTTGACAAAACCAAACCCACTAAAAAGGGGACTGAGTTTTCTGTGGTAGCAAAGAAACTTAATAAACGGTTATTGATTTGGGACCAACTGAATAAATTTTCAGTTATGAATTTAAAGAAATATTAGAATGACATAAATGACAATTTTGAAGATTTTAGAGACGTGTGAAGATATATGAACTGATTCATAGTGAAGTGAACAGAAGTAAAATAGGATCCATGATGATCACAATTATATAAATTAAAATAATATTGTAATATTTAATAGCTCGGATCAACATGAAAATCAATCATGACTTTACAGCATTGATAGTGAAACATGACACCTGACAGCAGAAGGGTAGCAGATGACATGTGCAGAATAGTACATAAATATTGTGATTTATTTGCTTAAGAATCCTTATTTGTTACAAAATAGTATTCTATGTGGAGGAAAGGATTAATATTATGGAAGTGATAGTGATGTAAAAAACATCAATTATGCCTCTTTTTCTTTCTTATGCAGATATTCAATATCAGTGGAAATATGGAACTAAAATAATGTTTCCTAACTTCCACTCTATTATTCTTTTAATAATATTCATGGAATGAATAAAGTTACAAATGTTCTTTCTACAGACATAGAAAACCACTTCTCCCCAGTGTTTATGGCCTCCAAAATGGACACTTTTCTCTGAAATAGGAGCATATCTGCTTTTAGCTTTCAATTTCTTACAATCACCATAGACCAGTATTTTTCCTCCTTTTTGCCTCATTCAGAGTTGCCTCCTGACCTTTTTTACATCCCATACCATATTTGTTTTCTTTAAGACAGGGGTCTCAAGTTTACATTGTATGAAAAAAATTGTGAAAGAATATGGCCAAGTGGTATCAGATCTCAAATTGTGTTATAAAGTGGTCATCAGTATGGCATCAGTATGGTTGTATTAGTTCACAGTTCTATTAACACAGTATTAGTGTCTGAATTTTTCCACAATCCCTCCAGCATTTATCATTTTCCTTTTTTATATCTCGTTAGCCTGTCTGGTGGGTGTGAGGTAGTACCTTAGTGTTGTTTTAATTTGCATTTCTCTATTCATGATTTGGAGCATTTTTTCATATGACAAAAATAGTTTTAATTTCTTCATCTGAGAATTGTCTGATCATATCCTTTGAACATTTGTAAATTTAGGAATGTTTTGTATTCTTATAAATTTAACTGAAGCTCTGTGGTCTATGCTTGTAATAGAACACTATTGTGTCATAAGAAAAGACAAACAAGACACAAAAACAATCACAAAAAAACCTAAAAAGACATATGAAGTGGTGCAAAATGGAGTGCACAGAAACAACATATTCTTGTACACAGTAACAATGATAATGTATGATAATTAATTGTGAATAATAACCATTATCAATAAGGTAAGGATCAAAGACAACCTCAAGTGACTAATGACAAAAAAAAATCTTATCTACCACTACAGATGGAAGAGATAGAGTCTAAACACAGATTAAATCATAATATTCTTCATTTTAACTTTTCCATGAAATTTTCTCTAGTGTAAAGCAATATGTCTTTTTTCACAACATGATGAGCAGGAAAATATGTATTGTATGATGTTTGTACATCTATAACATATTTCTTGCCTTCTTGGGGAAAACAAAGGGGCAAAAGGGAGAGAACATAAATTACAAAAGTCAGAAAACAAATATTAAAAAGTGTTTCAATATATAACCTGGGAAAAATAAAAACCAAAATATTTTAAATGAAGTGGAAATTATCAAAACAATCTAGTACTGTCTAAGAAATAGAGTGAAGGATCAATGGAATAGATTAGGTACACAATATGTAGTATTGATTTTTATAGAATATACTTTAAATGACCACAATAACCTTAGTATTTGATAAACCCAAATATTCAAGCTTTTGTGGCAAGAATTCACTATTTGACAAAAACTACTGGGAGAATTGGAAAATAGTATGGCAGAAACTAAGATAAGGACAAAATCAGTACATGATTTAGAAATAACATATGGTGGAATAGTTTACATGTAAGATCTATGAATAAAGGAAGAACTTATGACCAAAGAGAAAGAATAATGAGATGTAAAATGGATAATATTGATTATATTATATTATATTACATTATATATTATATTATACTACATTATGTTATGATACATTATGTTACATTACATTATATCATATAACATTATATCATGTCTTATGTTATATGATATCATATCATATTACACTATAAACCTTTTGTACTCCTCATCAACCCACTAATGAAAGAAGTTTCAGAGTTCAAAATCTGGAAAGATGAGTCATTCTGTCAGAGTAAGACTAACAATTACAGCCCTAATGCTTTTTTCTAGCCAGAGAAAAGATTTGAATATCTACTAGCCTTTAATTCCCCAGTAGTTTACCCTACCTCGCCCTTGAAATCCTGAATCAATAACAATTTCAGATCCAGGATCCTCAATCCTTTTCCCTGATATCTAATTCTCCTATAACCAAATAAAAACCCTATAAAAACTATAAGACTTTATTGGTGGAAGCTACATTTCCTCTGGATGCCCAATTTCACTGGGGACATTGAGATTGGGCAGCTTCCTTCACCATTTTACCTGTTCACTCTTTCATTTTGTGAGTACCTCTCCCCTCAATAAAGCTCTATTGCTTTTTTTAAAAGCTTTTACAAAACAAAACTAATTAAACTAAGACTATAGGGAAAACAAAAAGCTCTGTGTGTGGGGGGGTAGATTTGGGAGGGTTTAAAGCATTGTCTCTGATAAAAGTTTCAATTCTCATATATATATATAAAAAAAAAACTGAAACAAATACAGAAGAATACAATTCATTCCCTAATTCATGAATGGTCAAGGGATATGAAGAGGCAGTTTTTGGACAAAGAAATGAAAGCTATGCTTCAAACTACTATTGATTAGAGAAATGTAAATTAAAATAGTTCTGAAATACCACCTCACACCTGTCAGGTTGGCTAGTATGAAAGAAAAAGAAAATTATAAATGTTGGAAGGGTTTGTGGGAAAATTTATTTTGGTTGAGTAATGAATTGATTACTCTTTGTGAAGAGTGATTTGGAACTATGTCTAAAGAGCAATAAAACTTCCTCCCCTCAAATATACCACTACTGGGTCTATATCACAAAAAGGTTTTAAAAAAATTAAGAAAAAAACCTATTTGAGCAAAGTACTTAAAGCAACTCTTCATGTGCTGGCAAGGATTGGGGAACAGCTGAATAAGTAAGTTGTAGGATATGATTATAATGGAATATTATTGTGCTTTGAGAAATGAGAAAAAGGAGGATTTCAGAAAAAACCTGGAAAGATTTATTTGAACTGATGCAAAGTAAGAAGAACCAGAAGAATGTGATACAAAGTAACTTCATTATTGCATAATCATCAGTTGTGAATGACTTGCCTTTTCTCAGCAATAGTTATAAATGACGATCTTGAAGCGTATTATTTTTCACTTTATTTTCACTTTTTCCCATGGGTCTTCTACAACATAACTAATATGGAAATATCCTTTGCATGATAACACATATATAACCTACACCAAACAGTTTACTTTCACAGGAAGGGAAGTGTGAGAGGAGGTAGTAAGGGAGGAGAGAAAATGAGAAAATCAAAATTATTGCAAATGAATATTTAAATTGTTTTTAGAAGCAATTTGGGGAATTGTTTTGAAAGGGAAAATTACATTATTCTGTGAAAATTAATATTGAACTGATGAAATTTTCTGTGAAATAATTATCAGGCTTACTGAAAAGTAATTTTATTTCACGGCTGAATTTCAAACTGTCTCTCCTAGAGGGTTCTTCCTTATTTTGTCTAGATGTCAAAACTTGCAGGGTGGAGACCAAGATTCCATCTTGGAATCAATACTCTGTATTGGTTCTAAGGCAAAATAGTGGTAAGGACTAGGCAGTGCTGGTCAAGTGACTTGCCTAGGGTCACACACTTGGAAGTGTCTAAGGTCAAATTTGAAATTGACTAATCTGTTGGACTTTTTATATGATCTATTCCCTTCTGCAATGACAATGAAAATAAGGTATTTGGAATCTTCCATCACTGTATTAAATAAAGAATATTGTACTGGAACTAAAAAATGAAATTGTAAAAAGTAGATAGAGCTGGAAAAATAAACAAAGAAGAAAGATAATGAATCATATGGAAAAAAGCTATCAAAATGTGTTATTTTTTTTAAATCACAGACCTCTGGTTAAGAGCCTCTGTTATGGAAGACATCTGAACTTTAATACCTCATTACTTCTGCCTCACAGATCATCTCAGTTCCTTTAAGATGTGACTCAAAAATCATCTTTTGAATTATGCTTTCCCCATTTTTTCCTATCTAGTGCTTCCACTCCAAAATTAAAATTTTTTAGCTATTTTATATTTACATATAACATTACATATTTTATATTTATATTCCAAGCATTTCATATATATTTGTTCTCAGTCCAAATAGAATTTAAACATCTTGGCTTTTGGGGATTGTTCCTTTCTTTGTAAATGTATATGATTATTGACCCATATTATTGACTCATATATCTATTTTACATTTTGACAAAAAATAAAAGCAATTTCTAAAGGTTTTAAGGTCCTCCAGATGCTCCTTCTTAGAGGTAACAGTTTATGGTTTCCATAAATCTTTGTAATTCTATTGAGTCTCCTAAATGCAATCTACAATCTAACCATACTCAAAGGAAGAAAAAAGCAAAAGGGTGCACATACACTGGCATAAAGTTAGATAGATAATTGATAGATTTGGTCTATCAGTACATTTATTTTAAAAGTTTCTCTAGAAATGGACAAAGAACTAAATAGGATAGAGAAAACAGGCTAGAGTGCATCTGGGACAATGCATTATATTTTTAAATATTCCAATCCTATTCCTAGAACCAAAATTCAAATTAAAAAATAATCTTAACATTTACAATTTACAACTGCAAATGATGCAACATCACAATCTTTAGGTAATTAAAATCAGGGACCATCCAAAGAGTGATAGAGAGATGTATTGTAGCCCTGAGTACAGTACAGAATATTATGAGTGAGCAATTATGCAGAAGGAGTGTTTTAAACAATATCAAAGAAACAGGCAAAAAAGTAAGCCAAGTTACAAATGGGAGGAATAAGGCAGGAGAATCCTGAACTTTATACTAATATCCACATGATTAAGAGAAATTTAAAGAAAAAACCCACCATATTGTACAAAACTCTCTATAGAAGGTCTATTGGAGAACATGCAAATCATTAAAGTATACATGTCTTGTGATCTGAATCATAGGAAAATTAATCAACCAATCACTAAGCTTTTATCGAGTACCAACCATTGTATAGCATTTCCATATTATTTTTTCTATCACGTCTCTTGATTTTTTCCTCAATTAAAATTTATTTACTCTTCCTCCCTTATATCTCCCAACTGAGAAAAAGATTTAAAAAAAGAAAAATGATTGTAACAAATACACATAGCCAAGGAAAACATTCTCACAGCCATGTCTAAAAATTATGTCTTATTCTGCTTAATGAGTCTTTCATTTTACCACCATTATTAGTTGGGGGCAAAATTCACCACTGGTATTCCGGAATCATGGTTGGGAATTTTGCTAATTAGAACCCTCAAATCTATCAAAGTTGTTTTCCCCCATAATATTGTCATTGTATGAATTGTTTTCCTGACTTCATGTTTTATAGTTAATAGAAATCTTCCCATATTTCTCTGAAACACTCCCTTTTTTATTTAAAAAACAATAATTTTCCATTACATTCATAAACCAAAATTTGTTTAGATATTCCCAAATTGATAGGAACCATATTTTCCAGTTCTTTGCCCCTGCAAAAAGATCTACAATAAATATTTTTGTACATATGGATCTTTTTTCCTCTATCTTTGATGTCTTTGGAGTATAGGCTTAACAATGGTATTTATTGTTAGATCAAAGGGCATATATGGTTTAGTAACATTTTGGGGCATGATTCCAAATTGCTTTCCATAATAGCTGGAGAAATTCCCATTTCATCAACAAAAAAGGGTTAGAGAGGATCACAGAAGATAAGATGTCCAATATTTATTATATGAAGTTAAAAAAGCTTTTGAGCACACAAAAGAACTAAAGTTAGAAGGGAAATGATTAACTGTGGAAAATCTTTGTAGCTTGTCTTTTCTACCTATCTTCTGAAGATCTTTATGAACATCTAATCTTATCGCAACTAAGTTCATGGTTTGGTCAATGCTTCCTCAGCTTTGATATTTCTCAGATCTCTTCCCTGCCAATGGATTCCTGTATACAATCCAACCATATTTCTAGTCATCACTCATATTCTATGTCCACATTCTCGAGTCTTTAATTCTTCACTTTTCAATATCCAGCAAAGGGGTATTGATGAATAGGAAATAAGTTACTAAACTTTCTTCCAACCTTTTTTTCTTGGGGGAAAAGGAGTAGTGGGGAAAGAAAATATTAAACCTATTTTCTAACACTGCCATTGAATTTGTACTGACGAATACACCAAACAAACAACAGCTAAATTTCAACTATAATTGTATTTGTTCAAAACCGATTCAACTTTGGTGAAATAGTGTGCTGTTCTGGGTAGAGAGATGACAGTAGTACAAAGACAACATAGGTCTAAAAATCCAAAGAATTTCTGCCTCTAAATTGTATTGGTTATATAGTTTGGCTTGTATATATTTGCTTCTCCGGTGACTCACCCTCCCAGGGGTCCAGGCAATATTCTAATATTACAATTTGGAGAATATTTCTGACTGTGCATTGGTAGAGTTCCCCTTCCTGGGGAATGTTTGCACCAATGTTGTTTAGTTACATAGGATTCTTTGTGACCCAGTAGACAATAGCACATCCATGCTATCCTTTGGGTTTTCTTGTCAAAGATACTGGAATGGTTTACCATTTCCTTCTTTAGAGGATTAAGGCAAAGAATGGTTAAATTACTTTTTTCAGGGTTACACAACTAGTAAATATCTATGGTCAGTTTTTAACTCAGATCTTCCTAGCTCCGAGCTCAGCATTCTATGCCCTGAGCCACTTAGAGTGGATTTATTGATTTAAAACCCTTACCTTCTGTCTTAAAATTTAGACTAAGTACTAGATACAAGAAAGAAGAGCAGTAATGGGTAGGTAATGGGGATTAAGAAGCTCGCCCAGGGTCACACAGCTATTAACTGTCTGAGCTGAATTTGAAGTCAGGTCTTCCTGAACACTCCATCCCACTGAACCCTCTAATGAAATCATAGCTTGATAAAAAAAAAGAGACTATTGCAATTAATTGTTCAACTTAACATAGATATCTTTCTACACATTCATTTGTATATCTGCATGTAATTCACAATTTCCAAGGCACAAACTTACAAAAACCTTATGAATTGGGCAAAGAAGGTAACATTATCTCGATTTTACAGATAAAAGTGAGAAAGATAATTTGTCTTTCAATTGGTGATCATAGTTTACATGAATAATAGATATAATATTGCTTGTCTTCTCAGTGGGCAGGGGTGGGGCAGAAGGGAAGGAGAGAATTTGAACCTCAAAATTTTTAATATTATATTTAAAAATATATAATTGGGAAAACATTTTTACATTGTTGATTATATAACTGCTAAATTATGAAACATCTAAAAATGGAGGATTTATGCTTCCTAATATATTGCCCATTTGAATATATCACATTATCTATGCATATTATAACAAGTATCTACTATCAGTGTAGCTTTTTTGCTTACTTTAAACTGAAGAATTTAATGACTAAATGCAGGTAAACTATTTAGTATGTTTATGCTGATTTTTACCATTTTTATTTGGAAGAGAGTGCAATTGTGGTATTTTCCTACCTTTCTTAACCAAGGAAATTCCTCATTAGACTGTGACTTTTCAAGTAATTCTGCGACATACATAACCAAATAGCCTGCTTACAACTTTGAAGTTAATACTAAGTATGCATTATAAATGACCTATGTTCAGTAGTAAAAATCACTTATGAAGAGTTTATCATTCCTAATGGCTCTTTAGTAGCTTAAACTCTTTTTATGTGAACATAATTTTAGATATGCCAGCCAAAAACATATGTGAATCTTATTCATTACATAAATTGTTTGGCTTAGGAATGTTCCCCTCGTAGTCACTTTTTTCAACATTCAGAAATAATGCTCTTTTGAAAAGATTAACTCAGCTTCAAAAGCAATAGATACCTATCTTCTATGATGGATCACAACTTATATTTAGTATTTGGTGACTTTTGCCCTGATTTTTCTCCTGATGTGGCAAAACTAGAAAAATGCCTTTCCTGGTTAAACATACAGAAAAACAAAAGAACTTTCATTTAGCAAGAAAATTAAGCACCAGAAAATGTGGTTCATATATTAGAATGCTAAGTACAGATGTTATTCAAAGTTATTCCTGTTTTCAGAGGTCTGGATAATCACTTTAGTATTTCACCTTTCTTTGAATATGTAAGGAGACATCAGAGGCTTTTTTCTTAGTATACCAGCAGTTACAGGAAAGCAAATTTTTTCATTTCTGTGAAAATTAAGTTAAAGCAAAGATTGCTGTTCTGGAGTTTGTTATCAAGTTCTGAACTATGTCTCTTTAAACATATTTCTTCAATAATATGCATCATAATATGTGAAAAGAAGAGAAAAATGTTACCAATGTTGGGGCTGGGGGAAAACTTTGAAACTTTATTCAGTATCATTATTTATCCATTTTTTATCCAGCAAACAATATTTAGGAAGTGTCTTTGAAACTATCTTTATTTGATGCCATTTCCTCTCCTATTAATCATTTCTCATTCTTTGTAATCTGGCTTTTGACCTTATTATTCACTCATGTGAAAATTCTATCTACAAAATTTGTAATAATCGTTGAATTCCCCAAAAATGTTTTTCCCCAAACCCTGACCCATTTCTCAACTCCTCCTCCTGTATACTCTCTCTTTTCTGAGTTTTTATGACTCAACTCTTTCCTGGCTTTCTTTATACCTATCTGACATCATCATCTTAGTCTCCTTTGTCAGATACCACTTAAAACCCAAACCCAAACTGCAGGATGATTCTCAATTTCTGTCCTCATCTTTCTTTTCTTTCTACCCTCTCTCAATGGGTGATCTCAGCAGCTCCCATGGGTTTAATTATTATCTCTATGTAGATTTATATAAGCAACTATATAAAAATGAAAGTGTCTCCAAGTTTTTTTTTTCCTGAGTTTCGATCATGAATCACCAACTGTCAATTAGTTATTTCCAACAATGTTACATAGACATCTCAAATGTCAAATGTACAAAATAAAACTTATAATCTTGTCCCACAAAAAACCTCACATCTATCAAATTTACTTAATATTATTGAAGGTACCATTATCGATTCCGTCTCCTAGGTTCCCAACCTCTTCACTTTCCTTAAACTCATATTTAAATAATTATACTGCCTTCCTCCACAAAATCTTCCATAGTTATCCCTTTCTCTAAATTCACATACTCTTTCTCCACTTCAGTTTGGGCCCCCATTACTTCTTCTCTGGATTACAAAAAAATAGAAAAAATAGCCTTTTAATTATTTTTCTTGCCACAAATTTCTCAAATCTGCTCCAATGTAAACAGAGATATGAAAGTGGTTTCCCTAAATGCAAGTCTACTTCTTTAAGCCCTTATATACTTGATAAAAGATAATGCTTCCTTGCCTCAAGAATTCAATATAAATTTCTCTATTTGTCTTTTAAACCCTTCATCAACTCCCCTCCATCCCCACAGTAAACCTTTTGGACATCATTATTGATTACTTCCTTTCTTGCATTTTGTGGTTTTCTCTCTGCTTCTCACACATGACCCTCCACCATCCACCTTCATGCCTTTGCACTGGCTTTCCTCAGTGTTTAGATCACATTCTTTCCCCTCTACCTTGAAGAATTTCTCACTCCCTTCAAAACCAAGCTCAAACTTGACTTTTTTTTTATGAAACTTTTCCTAACTCTTATAGCCATTGGTGCAATCCCCTCCAATATCTTTTGTTTATCTTACATTTCATATGTGTATGCTTATTAACATACATGGTTCCCTTCCAGATCGAATTTAAGACTTTGAAAGTTAAGTATGGTTCCATTTCTGTCTTTATAAACTCAGTTCTTGGCAAATAGTAAGTGTTTACACAGTGGTTCCCAAACTTTTTTGGCCTGCCACCCCATTTCCAGAAAAAATATTACTTAACCCCCTGGAAATTATTTTTTTTTAAATTTTAATAGCAATTAATAGGAAAGATAAATGCCCCTGTGGCCCTCGCCACTCCCCTGGATTGCTGCAGCGCCCACCAGGGGGCAATAGCTCCCACTTTGGGAATCACTGGCTTACCTTATGTATGTTGATTGTTAGAGAATACTCAAGGAATTTAAAAATGTGTATTTCATCAGGTAGCTAGTAATTTTAGAATTTATTCAAGCATATCAGAAAATTATCCTTTATAAGGCATTTTCTTGCTATAGAATTAACAAAAGCATTATCTACATCATGTTCCAGCTCTGTGATAAAAAGAACTCACAATTAGATTCTCCTCTGAGGAATTTCCCCCATCATTTACATTATGTCAAATGTAAGTCAACCTCACATTAATGATAGCATTTCCAGCTGATTTGATGGCAATAGATGATTGGCCGGTGAGGTTGTGTGCTTACCATCACTGAAACTGGTCTCATAGATTTCAGATAGCACCTATTAGGTTTATCATAGAAAGACTTCTTTTTACTGCATGAGAGGCTGGACATTGTAAATAACCTCTACTGTCCTTTCAATTTCAAAGCATTTGCAATTTTGTGTGTTTGAGGCAGTCTGTCTCTGTTTATATATTTTTGATCTATCTATAATAATATTGATTATTTCTTTCTAGACTTCACTAGAATCTTCTCACAAGAGGGACTTGGTCAGATCCTCTCAAATCTTCTTCTCCTTCCAAAAAAAAAAATAAACCCGACTTTTGCATATCCCCTTCAGATCAACTTCCACGTTCAACACATTAGGCAACGTTGATGCTCTGCCACTTGTCACTTAGTTAATTGGGTTCAATTCTGACCTCTGTAGCTTCTTCACAAAACAATGGCTTCTACTACCAGATGCCACAAAACCTTGCTAGCCTTATCTCACTCTATTCCTAGCTGTTGACTATAACTCTAAAATCCAATGGGACTCTGTCAAAAACGGTCTGTCCTTCATCATTGTGCTTTGGCTCATATTGTTCCCGCTGCCTAGAATGTTTTCCTTTTTCATCTTTACCTAAGAAATTCATAGTCATACATTTTTTCTGGGATGATTATTAGCCAAATGTGCTAGCAGAGACACTAATCATCCCAATTTTGTCAGATATCCTGTGGTTGATGGAGCGAAGGCACTGCCACTTAGCAGCCACCTGCTACACTCCCAGTGTTAGAACAGCTAGCCAATATTTAGTAGAATAAAGCTTGGAAGTCAAAGCATGCTTCTACCCATCACCAAACATGCAGATCAGCTTCAACCATCCAAGCATATAGACTTCATTTTCCTTACAAGAACCATCTGGATGGAATTTTTTTTAAGTGTTAGGTTAAGATATTTAATTCTTTTTATTCTCTAAATGATCTTCTCTATAGCAAATATATCTTTTACAGATGTTTCTTGCAAAATCTTTTTACTTCTGCATTTATCTCTACCTCAACCCAAACTGAGTTTAAGTAATCCATTCAATTTTAATATTAAAATAAATAAAATTAAATAAATAAAGGGATTAAATACTTTTCATTTAAAATTTAAAAAAATAAATTGACTGTCTATATGTTTTGATATAGTCTTAATAGCTTTGATTAGGCCACAATCAGACACTGAATGGATCTTGAGGTTCTTGCTAGTTCTTACAGGTAGCCTATGACACTCAAACAACATCTTCTAAGTACCCATAAGTCATTGGCACATTATTAATATGAACTACCTGTTCCCAGAATCACAACACAGCTATGGGTAGTGAAGCAGTAAGTTCCTCCCATGTAGGAAAGAAAATTAAACTTCAAAATGTCTGATTATAGTGATTTTTAGCTGATCAAAGCATTTAACACTCAGAGGCTGTCTGTAGATATAAACTCTTGACCTTCTAGATTGCTAAACAATCACAGCTTCACCACTATAATCTGGAGTTTTCTTTTTCCTTTCTTTTTTTTTAGAAGCTAAACCTTTAAGTCATTTAAAACTTCAATGGCTGACCTGAAAGCACTCTGGGGAAGATCCTGTCAGTGAAAGACAAGAGTGTGATGCCTTAAAAGTTATCTAACACTTAAAATATGGCACCTACTGGTGCCCAGTGAGGAGGGAATAGCAGTTGGACAAAGGAACAAGAGAAAAGACTGACATGTACCCAGGCCATATCCTCACTATTTTCTGCCCCTTTCTCTCAGACCCTGCTCTTCTACTGCTGGTAACTGATTCTCTGAGCTACTCAGAGAAAAGCAAGCATGGCTCTTTCCCAAAAGTAAATAAATAAATAAATAAATAAATAAAGACTGCCAACTTTCCCTAACTGAATTGTTCTTACTTACTTTTGTTATTTTATTATGTATATCAAATGATTTATTCTGTCTGCTACACAATTTAAAATCCATTTGTGTAATTTCCCCCTTGAAACCTCAGTGCTTTCATTGACTTTGCATTACTTTCTGATACCTTGCAGAGCTCTAAGTGGCCAAGGAAGTAGAGCTGTTAAAAGTGTTTCTCCTACATGTGGTTTGTTGGCTTAGGTTGTTCTCTTCATCCTCTTTGGAAATCACACAAGTCAGGCATCATTAAACTTGGTTCCAGGATCATAAAAATAAGGGATCTCAGAGGTCATCTAGTCCAACCCTCTCACTTTACAGATGAGAAAAATGAAGTCCACAGAGATTAGGTGATTTACCCAAGGTCACACAAGCAGTAAAGGGTAAGATTTGGGATTTGAAATGAAATTCTCTGACCCGAAAGCTCTTATTCTTGCCACCGTAATACTGTTTTCTATGACTAATTCAATAAAAGCTTTTGACTCAGCAAATAATAATAAGCCAAAGGGGTAATCTGTGACAAGAAAATGAGCCTACAAGCCACAATTGTGGACTGATTTTGATGCTAAAAACACTAGGCCATTATTACTCTTTCATACACTTAGCATGATCTAGCATGAAAATAAAATGAAAGAAACAAATCCTTTCCCAGCTACCTCTCTATGAAGTAAGATACAGAAAATGCAGATCTTATCTGGAAAAGTTACAAAGAAAAGCCTTTGTGGTACTCTATTTAAAATTTTATTTTGTAAAGTTCATGGAAGCTTTTATCAAAATATATCATGAGCATGTTTGAGTTCTGCTGAGGAAAGGTGCTAGTATATAATTGTAGTAAATATAATCTGTTCAAAACCATGGTAATCGATTGGATCATAGTATATTGTGCCATTTTCATGTAGGGTAAGGCCATTACATTTAATGAAGTAACTCAGCAAAATACAGTACCAATTTTTCTTAAAATGAACATCTTTATTTGCTAGATATGAGCAATAATGGTTGAGAGGGAAGAAAAGAAAAAGAGAAGAGAGAAAAAAGGGGAAATCAAGGGAGATGGAAAGCAGGAATTGAGAGGGAAAGGACGTTTGGAAGAAGAAAAAGAGAGGGATAGAGGGAGGGAGGGATGAAGAGATATACCAACAAAGAAGTGATTTTACAATAGATAACTAAAGCTGATTTTGATCCTTACAGAGGATTAAATAATTTAAAATTTTGAGGTATTTCTAAGTATGTAATTGATACACTGGGTTCAAATAATGTCTTACTGAAAAATGAATTACCTCTTAAGAGACTAAAAACATATCCCTGATACAGTATGAAAAACTAGGATTTTTGACTTTATGAATAAAGCATAATGATAAACAAAACATTCACCACATAGCCATTATTCTGAAAAATCAGAATGATTAGGTGCACTGTGGATCACAGATTACTGCACTTTAATTTTTAAATGAGCTTAGACATCTGTGAAATTTAAACCCCAGGGCCAACAATTTGTGTGACACTATGTTAAAAAGGGAACAGAGCTTTGACATGCAAATTTTAGCTTTATGTTGCCTCAGACCAGGTAACCTTGCAAACAACCTTCACATACATAACAGCCCTCGAAGCTCTGACTGATGTCTCCCATATGGATCCATTCTTCCTCTCCCCTTTCCAATCAAGTTGACAGCAATTCTCAGTTCATTTTCTAAACGGACTGATAAAAGCTATGCTGGGCCTGTACCTGTTATTAACCTCCCTTGTACTATTATTACTCATATTTTCTCCTTTGAGATAAGCAGCTACAATGCAGAAGCTGATCTTTGCATATGGTGGGCTATTACACAAAAAAAGAGATTGCAAATGTCAACCTATTACTGGGTCATTAAAGTCAGGTCATGATATTTCAGAATTTGATGTTTTTAACCTTTGCAGGAGTTAACCCATATACAACACACTTTTTAAAAGAGTTTATTTATCCTTAGATACAGTAGATGCATGCCCCAGCAATACTGTCCTGAAAGATTAGGTTCTGTATTCTTGGCATGGCTCATTAACAATATTTATGGGATCACTTCCTCAGCTTGCTTCAGCTCTTCATCTACTTTACAGGAATCTTTAACTCTGGATCAAAGAAATGTTCAGATATTTCAGGTGGCTGCTGGTAGAAACAGGAAAGGAAACAGAATTAAATAGTCTTTTCTTATAGTAACTCACCTTCCCACTGAAAACGTATTTTTTTCACAAAGATAAAATGCTGTCTATGCAAAGATGATATTCACTGAAGTATCAATGTGTATGCAAAAACGTTATCTTGCTTCATTTATTTTTTTTTGCTCAAAGTCAAAATTGCATCCTGTTATAAAATTCAATGAACTCCATTACATTTTGTGAATGGTTTAGTAGGTGCTACTGGAGGAATAATTCTGGAGGGTAAAGAAATCTGTGTTGAAATAATTTAAATATAAAAGTTCTACAAGCAGCTGGGACAGTGCTGTCATTGTTCTAGATATATGTTGTATGGTTAATATATCCACTAAAGTATAGAATGTTAAATAAGACACACACTCATTACAAATAAAGTATATCAGAAGTGCATTCTTCCCTTTTGTTTTCTTTTCAAATGAAGAGAGAATTCTGGTCTTCATAGTTTTAAGTGTAATGATCTATAGAATGAAAGCCAGATAAAACCATGGAATTAGAGGGATAAAAGCCCTTGATTCTACAACAGATCAGCCTTAACTAGAGGAAAGGCATTACAAATGCATTTTCAGGTGTGTCCAATATTTGATTTTTTTTCAATAATACTTATTTTTTACAAGGGAAAGTTTTTACCCTGAGGGGACAGCAGCAAACAAAATGAAAACATATTAATGAAATGTTAGAAATGAAGAAAAGAGAGTATAAGGAATTTCAGAGGGGGATATAGATAATCAGGGAAGTCTTGTTACTATTGTGCTAAATTTAATATACACTTTTTAAAAACTAACAAAAGCTCCCAATTTCATAGGCAATTCATTTTTTAACATTCTTTGTATAACAAAATTATCGTGTTTCTTAATAATGGATACATTTAAAATGAAAACAAGAGAATAAAAATTTAGCATTTGTTTTAATTGATGAAAACAGAAAAGGAAAATTATCGCTGCTCAATTAAGTGATATGTTCTGATGCAGGATCACAGCATGCATCCCAATTCCTTCAACCTCAGAAGAGAATAGAGAGTATTCAAAGTAGAGCCATTAATGATATCTTAGCATATATACTAATCTCCCCAAATACATGGTATGTATCATTATAGTGATGTTATTATTAGTGAAATGAGCAGTGATCATTATCAGCCTTGTAGGAAACAGTCTTATGGTAATCAGATTCATTACAGATATTTGCATAATTGATCATGCATGATATATAAAATGCTTGAAGTGCAACTTGTTTAGCTGACACCTTTAATAGGAGTTGATCTTCAACATCCAGTGTTGTGGCCTTTTCTGCACAGTTACGTCCATTTTTCACTATGCATCCCAGTGATTCATTTCATTGATAGATGCACTGATATTCATAAAAAACTTAAATATGTAGCTACTTAAAAAAAACCTAAAAGAGTTCATATCTTTGTTGTCATGCAGTCATTCAATCCTGTCCACCTCTTTGGGAACCCATGGACCTAAGCACACTGTGACCTTCTATTCTCCACTATCTCTCAAAGTCTGTCCCAATTCTGCTTCTTATTTCCATGACATCAATCTAATCAACTCAACCTCTGTTGTCCCCTTCTTCTTTTATGTTCAATCTTTACCAGCCTCAGGGTCTTTTCCAAGGAGTCCTGTCTTCTCATTATGTGGCCAACTATTTAAGCTTCAGTTTCCATGTTTTCCCTTCCAGTAAAGTCTGAATTAATTTTTTTTAATTTGACTAATTTGATCTCCTTGTTGTCAAAGGAGCTCTCAAAAGTCTTCCCCATACCTCAACTGGAAATATTTGAAGTAAAGAGAGAAATCTACATACAGACTGAATTCTTCAGTACTTGGTACCACCTTGCAGATCAGTAGTGCAAAGGACCTCACTGATGTATTATCTTTAGATAAAACTCTTAGAGGTTGCTTTTTACTCCCTCATTTAGCAAATGAGTAAACTAAAACCCTGAGGGGTTAATGGACTTGCTCAAGTTCACAAGTCTAGGAACTAAATAGGATATTGGGCTGATACTGAGTATAACTTAATTCATGCTGTCTCTTTTCTCATCTACCTCTGAACTGCAGATAGAATTAATAATTATAATTCATTTATCTACATAATATACAAAGTTCTTTTTCTTATAAGAGTAAGATATATAATGGAGGTACTAGAATTTCCATTGTACAGAAGGAGAAACTGAGGTATCATTTAAGAAAGTTGCCTAAACTGAGGCTTAGAGACATTACGTAGCTCAAAAAGTATAGTATCCAAGAATCTAACAGAAGTTCTCCTGACCATTACACAATCCAAAAATAACAAGAAAACCAAAAAATGCATTGTTTTTAGTATATGTGCTGCCAAATTGAGCAATGGAAATGCATTTTTTTTAAACCCTTACCTTCCGTCTTGGAGTCAATATTGAGTATTGGCTCCAAGGCAGAAGAGTGGTAAGGGTAGGCAATGGGGGTCAAGTGACTTGCCCAGGGTCACACAGCTGGGAAGTGTCTGAGGCCAGATTTGAACCTAGGACCTCCCGTCTCCAGGCCTGTGGAAATGCATTTTTAAGCACTCACTAATGTTGAACACTATGGATATAAATTCAAGTAGTCAAGATAATACTTGACTCCATGAAGTTTATTTTTTTTTTCCTTCTTAGACTGTATTTCCTATCTCACCTAGGCTGGAATTAGAATGGGATGTCATGATCCAATCTCATAGAAAGCTAAAATCTTTTTTTGACCTGGGAGAGTTCACCTCTACTTGGTGGCCTTCTGCTCCTGGGGGCTTAACATATTTGTGCTGGACCTAATCTGCTTTGGTCCTGTTGCAGCTCCAATTCTGAGTTCAAACAGGAGTTCAGCTTCAGTCTCTTGCAGTATTGAGATCACAATGTCCTCAAATATTCTTTTAAAAAATAAATTATATTTTTTTCTAACATCTAAATTTCCCTCCATGTCCCTCCCACTTTGGCCTTCTCAAAGAGACATCACACAAAATAAAGAATTATTTTTTAAAGAAAAAAGAGAAAGATTGGCAAAATAATATCTAAAAAAACAAACTTGAAGATATCTCTAGTTTCCCCATCCCCAGACATTGAATCCATCTCTGTAAATTACAGTAGGGATTTGTCTTCTTAGATCTTTTCTATAGGACCATTACAAGTTTACAACCTAATAATGGAAGTCAACAAATGTAAAGGACTGGCAACCAAGAAGAATGTCAAAATGCACTGTTGATTTGACTAATTTTCTTGGAGCCAGAATTGAAAGAGAATAGAGGCAAATGAGGTCAAGTGATAAGTTTGTGTAACATGCAGAGAGTCAAAAAGTGGTTAAAATTAGAACAGGAAGGAATCTCAGAGGTCATCTTATCCAGTCTCATCATTTTACAGTTTAAGAAACTGACAACCAAGGTTTCACTAAAGGTTTTGTTTAAGATTCAGGATCTTCTGACTTCAAAGGCAGAGAGATCTTTCCTCTGTAAGTAAGATCCTGCCTCTCTTTTAATTAGAAAACACTCTCTACTAAGTCAAAATGAAATTCATATGAAAATAATATAGACATTAAACACAATTAAAACAAAGTACTTTATTCTTTAGTGTTTCAGCACAAATGTTGACAAGCTGAATTTCAATAGGATCAATGTTAATCCATTTTCTAATACTTCGTTCACATCCAGAATACAGACTCATGACACCAGGGACTTGAAACTAACCATTGAAAGGAAAATTGAAAATTCTCAATGCTGAAGGAGCTATACATTCATTTAATATGTTCAGCATGAGACTTACTGCTATTCTAAAACTCCTAGGCATCAATCTATTCACATTTAATAACTTATAAAACAGGAGCAACATTTTTAGGAAAAAAGGTAGTCACAGGGAAGCATTTGTTAAAAGGCAATCTAATTTTACAAAAATACCCTCGTGTGTATGTGTTTTATTTAATTTCTGTGTTTTCAGTAGTTTTATCAACTAGATTTAGGTTTAGATTTATAAGCATTCATTTCTCAATAATAATAGTAATAATAATAACAATATACTGTCCATCTCCTACACTACAGAATGAGCATTGAGCAAGCCTTGAAGATGCTTATACATGCAAATTGATGAATATTCATTGATACAATCATACTCTAAACCCTGTGTGTACAAACAAAGGTTAAAAAAAATAACAGCCCCTTCTCTCAAGGATCTCTTAATGAGGGAGACATCCCCATAAGCTATGCATGAGGGAGATATATTTGGGATAAACTGGAGATAATCAACACAAGAAAGATACTTGCATTGTATGAATTTTGATCTCATTTTAGGTTGACAGAGATATTGTAGGGTGATACATTATACCTAAATACATATGTATATATGTATATATACTTATATATTTATATACTTATAAATATATATATACATACATATTTATACATGTATTTATGACCTAAGTCTTGAAAGGTGCTAGAGATGATCTCTTCTTATAGATAATTTCCTTACCTATTTAGCAATATATTATTGGTAGCACTTTTGCTGCCCTAATTCATCTGTAAAATGAGTATTATATTATCTAAAATAACTCTCTTAGAAGAGTCATAACTAAGGTCAATTAATGAAGTTTTTGCCCTAGCAGGTAGAATTTAGAACACAAATAGCACTTTTATGGGGTGTTTCCTTCCATTCCAACCCTCAGCCATCCACAGGTTGTGGCAATAGAAGCAGTCATCATGAGCTTTGGTCCCCCAGGACCCTTCCTTTCTTGCCAAGCTATTCTCTAAGCCACCAAGAAAGGCTATATATTACATACAAACTCGTCTATACCTTAGACACTTTTCCCCCAGCCACACTTTCAGAAGAATAGAAAACTAAAGATGTCCCATGAATTGCTTTCTCCTCACCCAGGGAATGTCACTTAGCCAACTGCTAAAACTTGCCTCTTCTCTCTTAAACACCAGGTATAAATATTGCTAGTTACATTTTTGCCCCTCTTGATTAGTGAGATTCAAATGAGTCAATATATGTAAAGTGACTGAAATTCTTAAGTTCTATTATTAATGTCACTTATTACATTACATACCTGTAAAAGCAATTTAGTTCATAAGACAGATTCAGGAAGATTATCATCCACTTTGGAGGACAGATATTTGTTGCTCATTTTAAAACACCCTTTCCCCAATAACATGATATTTTGGTAGACAGTATTTTAAAATATCCTAAAGGTTAAATATTTTTCAGGAGAGGTCATTATTTAAGGCATACTACAGTTTCCTTATATTCATAGTTATTTCCTCTCAGATCTCCCTTTCCTTTTAAATGTGTGGTTGGACTAATTAATTCTCAAGCCTAAAAAAGTTTACCATCTTCAAACTATCTTTAGTAATATGGAAAAAATTCAATTAACTATTCATTAATGAAATTCAAATCAAAACAACTCTGATGTACTACCTCACACCTATCAAACTAATGACAAAAAATGAAAATGGTAAATGTTGGAGATGTGTAAAAATTTAGACACTATTAATACACTGATAGTAGAACTGTGAATGGATACAACTATTCTGGAGAGCAATATGGAACAATGTCTAAAATAAATAAACAAACAAATAAATAAATGAATGAATAAATGAATGAATGAATGAAATGGTGCATACCATTTGACCAAGCAATAACCTTTCGATGTCTATATCCCAAAAAGATCAACGATAGAGGAAAAGGACATATTTATATAAAAATATTTAGAGGCTCTTTTTGTGATTGCAAAGCCCTGGAAACTGAAGTTTATGTCCATTATTTGGGGAATGTCTGAACAAGCTGTGATATGTGATTGTAATAGAATAAAGTTGTGTCAGTAGAAATTATAAATAAGATAGTCACAAAAACCCTGGAAAGACTTATAAGTGATACAAAAGGAAGTGAGCAGAACTAGGAGACTATTATACTCAATAACAACAATAGTGCATGATGATCAACTGTGAATGACTTAACTATTATTAACAAGTCAAGGATCCAGAATAACTCCTAGGAATTCATGATGAAAAAGGCTGTCCTCTATTATCAAAAGAACTGACACAATATAATAGAAGATTGAAGTGTAATATTCTTCACATTACTTACTCCATGAATTTTTTGTAGTATAGGTGATATATCTTTTTTACAATATGACAAATATGGAATAATATATATTACATGATAACCACATTTACAGCCTATATCATATATTCTGCCATTGGGAAGAGTGGAAGGGTAGGAAGGAGAGAGAGAACATGGATTACAAAATGTCAGAAGAAATTATTTAAAATTATATCTGTATGTAGTTTGTAAAAAAATAAAAAATCATATTAAAATGTTTACCTTCTATTTCAAATCTCTTTACCCATGTTGTTTGTACTTTGTTCTGTCCCTTCTCTCTGCCTCTCTTTTCAAGAATTCAATGTTCTCTTCTTCTAGCCATCAAAGTCCTACTCATGAACCTTTCCCAAACTACACTTAGACCTGGCAACAATCACTACTGTTCTCATGATTTCTCCATTCCTTAGCCTACAATATTTCCTTACATTCTTATTTGTTCCCAATTTAAAGAACATTTCTTTTCTTAATACATGCTGATGTTTGAGATTGATGGAGTTAGTTTTCTCCATTAGTTTGTCTATTCTTGATTCATTCACACTTTTGTTTGTCTGTTCTATACCCTAACACAAATGATGGGAATTCAATCATCTCTTCTGAATGACGTTCTAGCCATTCACATTGGTTTCCTCATTAGAATCTAACAACTTTCCAGTAGATTAGCCAATGATTTTTATTTTTGTTTTATGGATAAGGAGACTGAGATCCAGAGTTGTTGTAACTTGCCTAGCCTCAACTCATCTGGTAAGTTAATGGCAGAACAGGATTTACAGATAGTTCACTTTCTCTTTTCTTTCAGGAAATGCTCTCATCCTAACCCCAAGATCCTAGAGAGAAGTCACAGCCTATGCCTAAAATTGAGTCAAAAGCAGGCAAGCAAGTAATATATTTCTCAAAAATGAAAGCCTATGGGGATTCCACTTGTGCATTCTCCATGATTCCATTACATTTCATTCATGTGTCATCTTTCTCTTTGAAAGTATGCTTTTAGCTCTCACTAGTACGTAGCAGCCTGTACCACCCAATTGCACACTCCAGAACAAGACTGTTCTCCCTGGTTCACGGGAAACATATGTTAGAGAGTTGAACAAGTAATGTACAAGTCATAAAATGTATATAAATGCATCACCCATCCATCATGATCCTTGGGAATTTTTTTTTGCTGAAAGTGACAGATTGTTTGCAGTCCAAACTTAGTTTAAATGCTGAACCAAACAAGTATATGGAACATGTTTTATTTCTCCAAAATATGTCACCTTTGGCAAAACATTGTAGACATACTTAGACTAGCACTATACTCCATGCAATGCTATAGCTGAACTGTTCAGAAATAGAGATCACATATTTGTCTTCTAGCAAGAAAGCTCCAGGGAGTAAGATTTTAAATTGTTTCTGGGGGTGTACAGGCACTATAGTGTATAGCAAATGATAGGTCAGTTCTCAAGTTCCCTGGAAAGATCTCAAATATCATGGTTTTCTTTATAAGAGAAAAGGTTTTCTCTTGTTTTGCTTTACTTTTAAAACACATGCTTGAGTGTACAAATTTCTATGGAAATAATCATATATGACTCAACTTTTCCAAAGGGGGAAAAACACAGAAAAAGTATTCATTGAAGGCTATGTTATTCATTATCACGTATCGAATTTAGAACTTAATTATCTTAAATGTTTTGGATTTTCTTTGAAAGAAATTATATCTCAGAATCAAACATTTTTTAAAAAGTGAGTTCACTTCCTATTATCAGGTCAGGAAAAAAAGGCTTCAAAATTTTGTGGAGCTAACATCAAAGTGTAGCATTTTAGCACTCTTAGTCTCATTCAAATTTTTTTAAAAATTTTAACCCTTACCTTTCATCTTGGAGTCATTACTGTGGCTCCAAGGCAGAAGAGTGGTAAGGGTAGGCAATGGAGGTCAAGTGACTTGCCCAGGGTCACACAGCTGGGAAGTGTCTGAGGCCAGATTTGAACCTAAGACCTCCCATCTCTAGACTTGGCTCTCAATCCACTGAGCCACCCAGCTACCCTCTTATTCAAATTTTAACTCAAATAAATCTTCTATTACTATACCTATGGTAAGGAATCTACATGATCTGTTTAGATATGTAGAATCAGAAAAAATTCCATATATATCTTAGGAACTTAATTGAGAGGGAAGATGCTTTATCCATTTGAAGGGGAGTAGAATGGTGCAGTGTTTCTCAAAGTTATTCATCTCACGCTCCCTTCTTTAAAAGTTCCTAGAATTTTTGCTTATTTAAATTATATCCAACATTTATTATTATTGTTTTTCAGTCATTTCAATTGTGTTTGAATCCCCATTTTGGGGTTTTCTTGCACTAGAGTGGTTTGCCATTTCCTTTTCCAGAGCATTTTACAGATGAGGAAACTAAGACAAACAAGATTAAGTAAATTGTCCAGGGTCATATAGCTAGTAAGTGTCTGAGGCCACATTTAAACTCAGATCTTTCTGACTGCAGGCCGGACACTCTATCCACTATGCCACCTAATTGACCCATCATGTACTACATTAGACATTAAATCTGCTATGTATTTTGAATATTTTTATTATTTTAAGAATAACAAAATATCCCCACTATATGGTAACAAAAATAACATTTATAATGAAAAATAATTACATTTTTTCAAATAAATAGCACAAAAAATGGCCTGATTTTATCTATTTTTGCAAATCTCTATAATGTCTGGTTTAATAGAAGGCAGAGAGATTATCATATCTTCTTCTGAATTAAATGTATAAACAATATATTGTTTTGGTTGTGTCCTATGAATAAGAGCCTCAAACAGATATACATATATATATATTATATATATATATATATTATATATATACACACACACACACACATATATAGTGGAAAAAAGGAACCTTATTATAATAGCAAAAATCAGTATTATTAGGATTCACTTCACAGACCTCGAATATTTGGGACACCGAAGTGATCTATGGATTACACTTTAGGAACAGCTGGTATAGCAGATAAAATAATGTAGCTGGAATCAGGAAGACCTAGCTCCAGATCCTACCTCAGATACTGGTATTTCTCTGAAAAAAAAAGTGTCTCAGCCAAAGATTCCTCATCTGTGAAATGGAGATAACATTTAAAGCATCTACTTTACAGAGTTTCAATGAGGCTCAAATAATATAATTTTCAGAAGTCAAAGCAATGTATATATATCAGATATTCGGGGTGTGGAGAATAGTCACAGAATATTCCTGGAGTCAGGTATTGGAGTGTCCAAGGAAGCCTATGTCCCTGGATCACAGAGTACAAGCAATAATGTGTAAGAAGACTGGGAAGTTTGGGCGAGGGTTGGAGAAAGTTATGAAGGGTTTGAATAACCAAACTGAACTGAGGATTTTACATCTGAAGCCAGAGGCAATAGGATGCCATTGATGTTTATTGAGTGGAGGGTAACATGGATGACAAGGATCATTGCAGTCTCCTCTTAGGGAACTTCATCAGAAGAGGATTATGAACCTTCTGCTATGTCATTTTTAATTAAGAATTCAGGCTATTCATCAGCAATTAGAGATGATTTTTTTATAAAGAAATTTTTAGTAGGTAACTAAAGGAGAAAATAAAGAATATTTTCTGAGCCAGCTAACCTGAATTAATATTCCTACAAAAAAAACAAGTTAGAATTTTCATATAAGGAATATGCCAACACAATCAATGATGGGAGCAAGGCAATCATATATGCATAGTCTGACAAGTTGAGGACATTGAAGATTCTACTGAAGAGTTTGCCTGTGAAAAGAAATGACAAGATAAATACTGCATTAGTCAAAGGAATTTAGAAGTTGAATGTAGGATGGAATAAAGAAAATGTGCCTGTATAGCTAGTATCAGTATTCAAAATAAATTTCTGAAAACAATTACTATTAGTAGTAGTAGTAGTATTTGGATTTTACAAACTGAAAATAAACAAGAAATGATTAAATTTAACTTGACTTAAAGATGAATATTAAATTCAAAACAGTTATCTTATCAAGCAATCCTGAGGTCCAAAAAATGAACATACTTTCTCAAGTCTATTTTAATAGGTAATTAAAATCCATCCCAAACTATGACCAAATTTTATGAAATGAAATACCATGAATTCATATTTTACATCTGGGACTTCTGTTAAAGAGCAGATTGTTTTCAACAAGAAAGCATCCATGTCTTTTCTACAGGTGCTTTCTGTCAGTGACAAATTTTGTTGTGAAAAATATCATCTCATTTTAATCTTCAGCTTTGTCACTAGACATCTGGTCATTGATGTTTCAAGCTGCATGATCATTACTAAAATTAAAATGATTTGTGCTCACATTTTTTTCAAGTTAACTTTGGCAAGTTTTAATCTAGTTTAACAGACTTAGACAGGCTTTTTATCTGATGCTATGATTTCATCAAATTATTTCTTTTAACTTTGAGAGCACACACAATTCCTTTTGAATTAAAAGTAACTGATTTTGCACAGTAAGGGGAGCTTATTTGCTTAATGTTAAAGCTAATGATACTGACATTGTATTGACAATGAGAAACTAGTTATGGCTTAAGCATACAATTATTACGATCTGCTTACGTTTTTAAGCTAATTAGGATTATAGTCCTTCTGTGTTTTGTTCTTTTTATTTTATACATATATGAATGTTACATAATGTAACATACATGATTTCACAACTAAAATGTTTTATACCTTTATGTAAATATAATTGTGATGATTTTATATTTTCATTAGGCATATAATTTGAAGCCTAATAATCACATTGAAGACTCTTTAGTAAACATATAAGTATTTGTAGTAAAAAAAAAGCCAAGATCTACCATTGTATCTTTTGGTTTTTTAGGAGAAAGGGACACTATTGCTTTCCTATGTGAGAAAGGTTCTTCCTAGCATGCTGAAAATTATAGCCAACAGACGACTCCTCTTTTCTGTCCATACAAACTTCTGGCACAGTTTGACCAAAATTTAAGTAATAAGAATAAGCTATACCTGATGAGAAGAGGTTATGCTAGTGTCAGAGGAAATGACCCTTGACAATACTCTATTTCATGATATTATGAAATTATAATAAGTACTTTTTCTCTCCACTGATGTAGAACTGGTTTCCAATCTCACCTTTCCATATTTATATGAAATGCCCAGATTCAATAGAAAACTTTCTAACATGTTTTCTTAGGCTAGTTATCAAAGAAGTCACAACTTCACCCTCTAAATGACCATAAGACCTTGGAAAAATCACTTATGTCCCAGGGCTCTAGAGGGACTAAATGGTACAATTGCAGCACTTTCAGGAGTCATATTAATTTTTACCCACTAGGAAAAAAGCTACTTGTTTTCACATGTGGAACACAGGGAGTAATGTGGGAAAGGGGCATGACTTAATGCCATAATTCATAAACCCTAAATCTAAAAATTAGAACTAAATAAAATGGTCAAGTGAATAACCTAATACTATTAAATGAATCCATAATAAATTAATTTAAATACCATTTATTCAAGATAGTAACATTATTATTAGAAAGCAATTAGTTAGAGGCAATTGGTCTATGAGCACCTTATCTAGAAAGACAGCAATATGAAATATTTTTCAACAGTCTTGACAGCAATCTTTCAGATTTTCTTGACTCCATTATGCAAATCAATGCAAGTGGTAACATAACTTGCCTTTTAAGAGATAAAAATCAAACAGGCCATTAGGTTTCAGAAAGGTAGTTTTCAATTGCCTTCATATAAACTAGATAGCTTTTTACAATAACTTCCCCTTGCAAGAGTACCAGTTTCTCCAATTTCCTCCAACACTACAGTGGTTGGAGAATCATCTCTTATACCATAAATGATGCAATTAGGAATATAATGCTATTCAAGTCTTTAACAAATCACTTATTTTAAAGACATTATTCTAATTATCTACATTATTAATGTGAATGGCAACATGAATAGCTAACATTTAATAGTGTTTTAAGCTTACCAATTAGTTTCCTTAAAATAACTTCCTGAGGTATATGATGTAAGTATTTTTATATCTTATTTACAGAAAAAGACACTGAGTCACAGACAGATGAAACTTGTCCAAAGTCATAGAGCTTCTAGGTGTTAGTACCAGAAACCAAATTCAAGTCTCCTGAACCTGAGTCTTTTCATTATAATGCAAGGCTGAATAATTTTATTCTACGACATAGGTATTTTAACTGAAATCATTTTTAAAGTTAACAAAGCAACTTAAATAAAATATTTCCAGCTGAGTCAAAACAAATATTGTCATTATTCAGCTTCCTTCTCAGAGAGCAAAACAAAATTACATCTTTAATTCTGAAATAGCAGCAAAGTTTAATAAATATTTAAAGATTATAGTCATATTCAGAGTAAAATATAGATGAATGAGGAATTTATGAGAACTTTTATTTTAAACAATGAAAGTACTGCATTCTTGTAAAATTGTTTACTCAAAAAAGTTATCTGCAACATCATAGTAAAAATAGATGGAGATTAAATTATAGTGCCCTTTAATAATGTATTTTTACACATATAAACCTTCTATAATTAAAAATGATTTGGTCCTCATTACATCTATGCAAGAGGACTATGTGTTTGGTAGCATTACATATACTTTGTCAGTTATCTCAGTGACACTAGAGAGTCTCTGCATGAATCTCTCTTTTAACTATGAGGACCAACGTCAGAAATGTATAAAGAAGTAGCTCCATTGACAATTTGCTGGGTCTGTAGTGCTCTGCCACTCTCACCGGTTATCACATGTATCAAATCAGAATAACTGGTTCCTGAGACTTGTGCATCTGTCTGATTCCCTCTGGCAGCTCTCTGTGGTTCTTCCCTACATATTCCCAGTATATAATTTTGATGTTTTCTGATCAGGGCAATGAGCTTTTTGACTAATGGTTCAAATAAATGTTTTCCCTGATCCTGATCAAAATGTCACAAGGAAGTTCTGATTTTCTATCTGTGCTGTTTAAGGATGGCAGATCAGTTTATTATAGTGTCTCCTTGGCAAGGGCAGAAGAGGTACATTTATTCCCATTTTACAGATGAGTGATTTGAAGTTCACAGAGGTTAAGTGATCTAAGGGTCACAAAATTAGTAAGGGCCTGAGGTGGGATTCAAAACCAGTTATATATTCCAAATTCATCTATAATTTTCCTATGTCCCACCAACTCTCGATCATAACTATGTTAATAATAGAATTATATCATATCATATCATTTTTATAATAGTATGTTAAAATATACTAATATTTTATATTATCCTCATAGAACTGATTTTTATAATTACATTATAATTGTTACCATTTAATATACTGTAGATAAATGGTCAATTGATTCATTGGTCAATACTTTGGAGAGACCATAAAGTTAACAATTCTACAATTCTATGAGATAATCAGATATTACTTAGAAACCAGAATGAATTAGGTACACTGTGAAATAGAATACAACAATCTTCAAATATTTCAAGGTCAGAGAAGGGAGATATTCGATTTATAATACCTGATCCAGAAAGCAAAACTGGGAAAAATGCTTGGAAGTTACAGATACCAATTTATTATTAAACTAAGCTAGAAGGCTATCTAAAAGTTGGAAATTTATTGAAAGGAGAGTAGATTTCTTGGAAAGCAATGGGATCCTTTTCAACAGATGTCTTCTAAAAAGGCTAATCACTAGAGATCGATATGGTAACAAATCCTTTTTTTCCCCAGTACAATAGCACCATATGGATGCTAGGTACTATTCTAGTTCTTCAATTCTTATTTTCTGTGTTGAATATTTCTTATTTGCCAATGTATAGAAATGTGACTCAGAAGTATCTTTACTATTTCCTTTCCTGTTCATAATTTTAATGACTTCGAATTTTCCCTATTTTATTTAGAATAGATGAAAAAAGTAAGTATTTAATTTTTTTTTTATTTTTTAGAAATTTTTTTCCAGGGTTACATGATTCATGTTCTTGCTCTCTCCCCACCTACTCACCCAGGGCCCAGTAGCCAATGCACATTTCCACTGGTTTCTTCCTGTGTCATTGATCAAGACCTATTTTCATATTGTTGATAACTGTTCTAGGGTGGTCACTAAGAGTCTACATCCTAATTGTGTCTAAATCTAAATTACTCTAAATTAGTCTAAATCCTAATTTAATTAATTAAATCCTAAATTTTCAATTACATTAAATTAAAAAGTTTTTGTACAAACAAAAACAATGCAATTAAAATCAGAAGGGAAACAACAAACTGGGGAAAAAATCTTTATAACAAATATCTCTGACAAAGGTCTAATTACTCAAATATACAAGGAGCTAAATCAATTGTACAAAAAATCCAGCCATTCTCCAATTGATAAATGGGCAATGGACATGAATAGGCAATTTTCAGATAAAGAAATCAAAAGTACCAATAAGCATAGGAGAAAGTGTTCTAAATCTTGAATAATTAGAGAAATGCAAATCAAAACAACTCTGAGGTAGGACCTCACACCTTGTAGATTGGCTAACATGTCAACAAAGGAAAATAATAAATGTTGGAGGGGATGTGTCAAAATTGGGACATTAACGCATTGCTGATGGAGTTGTGAATTGATCCAACCATTCTGGATGGCAATTTGGAACTATGCTCAAAGAGTACTAAAAGACTGCCTGCCCTTTGATCCAGCCATACCATTGCTGGGTTTGTACCCCAAAGAGATCATAGGGAAAAAGACATGTACAAAAAAATGCTATTTTTCAATAAGGATTTTTAAATAATTTCATTATTGGAATGAAATTCTTAGAAGAAGTACAAGATGGTTTTTCAATATTTTATTTGACAATGAAGAAGAAATTTTATTTTATACCACAGGGCCCAAGAAAGGACCTTGGAATGAGAATGCATTTCTACTCCTTCTCAAGCCATAAATTCTGTCTACAACATTTCTACTTTAGGGTCGTGAAGTCTCTTCTTTTTTTTTTTTTTAACACTTTCCTTCCATCTTGTAATCAATACTATGTATTGGTTCCAAGCCAGAAGAGTGGTAAGGCCTAGGCAATGGGGGTTAAGTGACTTTCCCAAGTTCACACAGCTAGGAAGTGTCTGTGGTCAGATTTGAAACTAGGACCTCTGTCCTTAGGCCTGGCTCTCAATCCACTGAGCCTTCAACTTTCGACCATAAATTCTTTTCTTAAGGATTTCTAATGGATAAAATTCTTAGTCTCTCAAAGTGCTCAATAGCTTTTTTAATGGATCTCTAATTATTGGGGATTTTTATAGTTAAAATCTGCATGCCATCAACTTCTTCCCAATGGGTAGAGTTTTGCCCTATGAAACCCATAGCATTATAGACAGATAATTGGACTTGGATTTAGAAAGACTTGAGTTCATATAATGAAAAGAGTGACCCAAATAAATCACTTAGAACAGGGGTCAGCAACGTATGGCTCTTCCTGCAGGAGCCATAAAGTCAATTTTTTTCAGGCACTGTTATAGGAGCGCGCACTGTGAGCACTATACGGCTCTCATGAAATTACATTTTTAAAAAATGTGGCGTTTATGGCTCTCATGGCCAAAAAGGTTGCAGACCCCTGACTTAAACTCTCTAAACTTCAGTTTCCACATCTGTTAAATGAGAAAAACAGAAGCTCCTAACCCAAAGGATGGGGTGTTATAATACAATCAAATGAGGTTTTATATATATATATATATATATATATATATATGTAAAAGCTAAAAAGTAATATATATATATATGGTTTTATATATATGTTTATATATATAAGATTTATGAAGTACTTTTCATATATATGTGTGTGTGTATATATATATACATATATATGTATATATATATACATATATATATATATATATGCCTTGTAAATCTTATAGTGTTACACGTTCTTCTGTTTTTGGATGGACTTGAAATAAATTATTGGAAGATAAATTGCTATCCTACTATTAATCTATAAATAATGTTTCGGTGTTTATTGTGCATATGAATAAAATGATAGTCTTTTGTAATTAAATACATTTTAAAATGTTAACTGATTTCTTTTCACTTACTGAAGTTCTCTTTGAGACAATTCTAGTAAAACATAAAATTATGGATATTCTATATGTATATATGAGCATAAATATGCAATATGCAATACATATATATATATATATATCATCTTGTTCATATATGGTTTTCTTAAATTATAAATTTGGAACTGAAAGGGATCTTTGAGACCATCAAGTCAAATACCTTAATTTTACAGATGAGGAACCAAATAATTAGATGGTTAGGTAACTTGCCCAGGATCATATTGCTTAGAATTGTCTGAAGCAGAATTGTAACCCAGGCCTTCCTGATTCCAATTCTGGGACTCAATCCACTATACTACCAGGCTCTTCATTAAAACCATCATGGATGTCCTTTCTCTCACTACATGTCTCTTTTAGAAAAAAAGTATTTTGTAATATACATTTGTGAAATTATAAGTATTTGATGTGTTAACAGTAATTAAAAACATTTTTCTTAAATTTATATGTATCAATGTTATGTCTGACTAGTTACATTCAACAATTTTGTCTGTAGTAATATTCTTGTACCGATAGTTTGCCTCTTGAATCGTCAAGATTATTTCAGGAATTGTAGTTGTAGTGTGGGGATTTTTCTTCTCTTAGTTTACAAGTGAAAATGAAAGTCCCATATTCCTGTCCAACCACAATGGAGTATATCTCTGCTGTAGCTGTTCAGAACATTTTCTGTTGGCTATCCCTACTTGGCCTTAGATGGGTAGGCAATAACCACAAAGTTCTCAGATTTAGGTAAAAGGGTTTATTGATAAAGGAGTATAGGTGATAAGGTAATGGAAAGAGGGTTAGGAAATACTAAGAACTAAGAGTGAAAGATTTATCTGACTCTAGATGCTATTAGGTCTTGCCTAGATGCTTCTCTGCTGACCCAGGACAGGAAGTCCTGGGTCAGAGTGGTGTGGTCTCTTTGATAATAAAATAAAATTATTCTTTGGTTAAAGTTTGGTTTGCTTTGCCAGTAGTAATAAAGGTTTGTTCTGTAGAATTGGTTCGAGCCTATTCTAAGCCTAAAAATCTACCCATGTTCCTGCTCCCACCACCCAGTCCCAAGAGGTATGGGGCAAGTGAGAGGTAAGGGGAGAAGTGAAGAAGCCAGGGTCTGCCAAGCTTATTTACAGCTGTAGCTCAACTGCCAAATGGCACTAGCTGGCTGTCTCATGGCATGTTCCACATTCTAACCAGGGCAAACTGCCAGCTTGCCCCATGCAAAATATGGTAGTATGGTTTTCCATATTATATTATGTGATAATTAGATTAAGCCTACACTGCCCATCTTTAGATTTAATCACCAAAGTTGAGAGCACCTCCAAATCCAAGTCCTAACTCACGTGTGCTAGAGTGAGTGACGAATCAGAATTGACTAACTGCTATGATCTTACTAGCTGCCCATATCTTCTAGGCATCTGTGATGATAAATTTTTGCCACCAACAGTCATACGTTGCATGGTTTCCTTCATCCATTGTCTACTCTGAGAAGATCACTAAGAACTCATTAAGGATAGATTTTCTTTGATAACTGGTGAGGAAGACCACATCCAGGGTTACTATAATAAACCCATCTATTCATGTAAATAAACATATACGACTCAAGCACAGGTTGGATGCACCTTTGTTTACATATTGTTTCTTGAGTTCATGTGGATACTTGTCTATGGAGAACTTTTTGGTTCCATTTTTTTAATTTTTCTAATATATAATTCCCGTTCACTGGATAAAAAAAGAAAGCACTTTCATTTAGATAAAATAAATCCAATATTACATATCTATTGTTTTATGAAGTGTGTTCTAAAAAGTATTTCTATTTGAATATTAATAATGCCATTAATCATTATTATTATTAACAATCTTCCATAATACCCCTCTAAATACTTGAAGTCTCCTATCATAAATATTCTTAAACTTCTCATTCTCCCATCTAAATATATTTTCACTTACTTCAATTGATCCTTTTGTCCACTTGTTCTTTAGGTTCATTCTCCAATGGATTTGCTCTTTTTTATGCTCAGCTTGTTATTTGTTCCATTTAACATTAAGCTCTTGGCTCAGAAATAGTCTTGCAAGAGCAGAAGACTATTACCTTTAGGAGTACTAAGACTTATTTGGACACTATATTTCTATTGCTGTAAACTAATGCAATATTAGTGTATGGGGATTTCAGATTTTCCTTTAAATTTAAATTGACTCTGAACTCTGCTAAAGTCCCTATTAATTTTCATACTCACTGATTTTTAGTCATGTTTCACCTTGTGAGATGCAACATATTCTTTTCCAAGCCAAATGAAATATATTTATTCTTTTATATTTCTTCTTAAATTCAGCCCAATATTCCATACTGCAGAGATCCTTTTCAATGCCAATCATGTCATTTGACATTAGTCTCATTAGTCATTCATATATTTGATAAGCAGGTTTCTCTATTCAAGTCATTGTTTCAAAATGTTAAAGACAACATAGATCAAAATAAAGTCCTACATAATATCACTGAATAATTTTCCAAAGTTGATATCCCTCCACTAATCCTTGGGTCATATTAACCTATTTAAACCTATCTAACTACTATTACCCAAGAGGTATATTTCAATACTGTCCACAAAGATACTCTTTAATATGTCAAGAATATTATTCTGATCTACCAGCCTAGATAAAAGTGTGTGTGTGTGTGTATGTGGGTACATGTACATATCATAACATTGTTAAACTGGCATTACTTGTGCTTAATGATTACCTCACTCACTACCTATTTATGTGTTCATAAAATATTTTATTCCAGTTTTTATTCAGCGTTCAAGTTTATTCTTGTCCCCCTCTCACCCAAATTCTTATATTTCCCCTTCTACATGCAGAATCCCATAACCATATTTCTAAAAACAACATTCATATACCTCAGGAGCTAATTTTATGACACAATATACTAAATGTTGATTAAAGAGAACAGGATCATGAATATAAATGGATCTAAAAATATGAAATCCAACTTCAGGAAAACTATTTAAAAAGTGTTGTAGGAGATGCTGGAAGCATTAAAGAAAACATACATTTATGAAACAAGGAATGAGATAGTCATTCTTTTCTAATGAATCAGGATTGGCAAAAGGTTAAAGAGATGTAAAGTGGGATTAATAAAATTCTGAGCAAACAGATAGAACATTTCAGGAAAGGAATTTAAATTTTGTGACAGAATTGGGACACACCAAAGGAGATTACATATTTCATAAATGTTTATAAGGACATGAAGAGTATTTTATTGTTTTAGTATCAAACTATGTGCACAACTAAGAGGAACTCACAATGAAATTCACTTTTGACAACTTAAGTCATAGTTATGTGTTTTCAGCCAAAGATTTTATAATTGAATTTAAATCATGGATAATGATAAGTATAAATATAATAAAATAACAGATTAAAAGAAAAGGCCATATTTCTCCTAAGGTCTATAAAAATCCAGTATATGTGGTGGAATTCAGTAAATTATTTTGAATGTTAATAATAATGATTTGAAATGAAATAAAAATAAAAATAATTATACAAAAGAAAGGTTTATATTGTTAAATTTTTTCAAAAAGAAAAGATGATGTAGAAATATCCATTTTTCCAAACTTATAAAATTAATTCATCTAAATTAAGTTAATATTAAATGGATCCATCATGATGTTTCTTGGTGACCATATTTTATCCTATGTGCTCAAAAAATGTTCTAATTTTGTTTCACACAATGGAGAAGATATGAGAAATTTGGAAAACCTAATTTGCTGTGGTGAAGCTATGAATTGTAGGAAGGAATTTTAACATGTGTCAAAAATATACAATTTTTACTCAACAGTACTACTAATTTGATACCCCCACAGACATCAAATACAGAGGGAAGATCTAATGTATGCAAAAATAAAATGGAAATTTTTGAATAATAAATAACCAGAAATGAAGTTTCTCTTTCAGTAATATATATGTATATGTGTGTGTGTGTATGTGTGTGTGTTTGCATGTCAAGTGATTGGTAGATGACTGAATCAATTTTGGCATGTAGAGGAAAATTGTGATATAAAAATAATAATAAACAAAATTTATGGAAATTTGGGGACATTTGTATGAAATGTTACAGAGTGAACTGAGTGGAACTGGGAAAATAATTTATACAATTGCCAAAATAATGTAAATTAATATATTAAAAGACATCTGAACTCTTATCAATGCAGTGACCAATCAGGACTTCAGAAGATTCAAAGTCAAATGTCTTCTTCCCAAAGGGAAGAAGTGAAGTCAGAGTTGGTAAATGTGTCAAACCTTACCAGATATACTTAAAGTATTGACTTGATTAGCTTAATTAGTTTTATTTGTCATACTGAGAATTCTATTGAGCAGGGGATTGAGATAGGGAAATGACTGTGAAGTGAAAGAGATATTAACAGAAAATAAGAGGATGAATATGATATTTATTTTGAAGGCACAACAAATGAACAATTAATAACTTTTTACCCAGAAATTAAAATATCAATGTTTACACCTCAAACAAGAATCTACCCTACAATTGGATTTGAATGCTACTATGGTATTTTCTGCTGTATAGCCATGACATAAATGAAAATGCATGCTAAGTTATTATGAGAGCATCTGGAAGTGTTTTGAAAGAAAGTACAATATGAAATATGAAAAGAACACAATGTAATTATGACACTCTATGAAAGCCAACTGTATTTGGAGGTTTGGTTTTGGGATTCTTTTAGTATAGATTTTGGCTCCATATTAAAGTGATCCTCTTAAAACTGTAAAAGTCGCACAGAACAATTGACTTCATAAGTTGATGCAAGAATTACAAATAAGAAGTATATGTAATGAATTTAGAACTACATGGAATATTTGACAGAGAGATGGAGACACACACACACACAGATGGAAATAAGAAAGGTAGAAGAGAAGGGCAAATGGAGGGTGTGAAAAAATGCCTTCTGGAAAATAGTTTTCAGAAAGTATTCAGATATAAACTAAAGAAAAGCAAGAAATTCTCCACCTTGTAGGAATAGGATTGCAACAAAGAGTGAAAAATTCTCATCACTCTAGCTACTGAATAATTTCTAGTGACCTCGACAACACAGTTTTATGACAATTGGTAGGATCAACATTATTCCAACTAGACTGTTAAGACAAATACAACTGACCCAACCTGAAACTTTTTTTTGTTCTACTTAGCAACTTTTGTCACAGAAGAATGGCCTCAATTAACTTGTTGACTTGACTGATAAGTGAAAGATTGATAATTGGAACCATTCCCTAAGAGCACAAGCTTTGTGAACTATTATTTTATACCTCTTGATCATTCTGTTTATTCAAATGAATGAGCAATCCTAACTTGTTTGGCCTTTACTCTAGCAGCAGATGTGCTGTTAAAATAGTTGACAACTTTGATAAAAGAAAAAAAATATCTATTGGCACAGACCACTTTATCCTGGTGCTAACATTTTTCTGTGAAAGATTTCAATTTTGAGACCGTGATTCTCAACTAACTCTTAATCTGTTTCTAAGATTGGATGAGAGCACATCATGTCATAATGTTCTCTACATGGTTTTTATCCAGCACTGAATGCTGGTGACAAACACATACTCATTAAATCCTATAAGATGTATAGTCTTGTAATAGACATGAAGAAACTGTGTAGAATCAGCTAAAAATTCTCCTAATCTATTGCCATGATAAGTTAAGCTAACACAACTTGGTATATACTATTCTATAAAAATAACTTTTTTTTCTCTCTCTCTCTTGCTTTCATAAAACTAGATTTTAGTATTCTAAGCCTCTTCTGTCATTGTATTTAGGGGCCACAAAATATCCTCTGGCAGCAGTTTAATTTTCTGAATGAAGCAACTAATATTATCAAAGGCATGGCATAGAAGGATAGACAGGGAAATGGCAATATTACTCTCATGATTTGCCTCATTTAAATACATTTACTAGAATTATTTTCAAAGATGTAGGAAGAAGACAAAGCCAATGTTAAATACTTAGTATACATTATATTCTTTTATTCTTATAATCATTTTATACATGAGTAAACTGAGATTCAGCATTAGGAGGTATGCCAAAGGAGATTTCCTGATTCTATAAATTCCAAAATTCCATGCCACGTTACCACTTTCTATGTAGTGTCATGATTTCAACAAGTCATAGCGAGAAGTTGTTTTTTTGGACAAAAATAGTCAAAGGTGGGTTGGCTGACCCACAAAGAGATAGGTTACAGAAGGTGACTGATTAATGGAAAAATAACAATTGTACAGTAAAAGACAAAGAGAAGTTATATCACAGATTTGCATCTATAAGAGACATAAGGTCATCTAATCCAATGCCTTATCTTAGAAGTGAATAAAGAGAAACCAAGAGAGATTAAATTATTTGCCTTATAAGGTAATATGGGCATATGGGCAGTTGATAGAAGAGGCAGGATTCAAATCTCTTTCCTAGACTAGAATCCAATATTCCTTCTATTACATGTGCTATTGTAAATCTGTCAATACATTATATGAGAATTAAATGGATTAAACATTTTAAGCATAATTTACAGAATAAGGGGAAATTAGAATTAGGAGTAAAGGTAGGAAAAACAAATAATCTTATCCCATTATTGGGAAATGGATTAGTCTCTCACTATTCATCATCAGTGTCAAATTAGAATTTTTATTTAAGAAATACCATTTAGAAAATCCAATTTTTTATTCAACTACATAACAAAGCTCATTGCACTAAAACTCAAATAAGAGAAAGGGGAACAAACATATGTGCTAAGTTCTATACTAAGAGCATTATAAATATTGTCATTTGATCCTTTCAACAATAGTTGAGAGGTTGAGGAAAGTACCCCAGATAGATTTTAAGTAACTTGCATTGGGTAATATATCTACTATGTACCTGAGGCAAGATTTGAATTTAGGCCTTCTTGACACTTACGTGCTGCCTTTAATTGTCAGATTTAGTGAAATCCTGAATAGAAGAGAAGGCACAAATTGCTCGTTGGCTATAGGAGGGTGATGGGAGGAGAGGAGGGAAAAAACATGATTCATATAAGCATGGGAAAATATTCTAAATTAACTAATTAAATAAATCAACTTAAAAAAACCCAGAGAATTCAGCCAATACTTTTGATTATTTTCACTGGGCTCTTCTGAAGATTTGTAATGGTGCCCTCAGGGCAAATTTACATGACTGCAGATAAATGGGTTTGGGTCTGATAAAGATAATCTTTCCAAGTAATCTAGTGTTCATTCATTAAATATTCAATTCATTTAATAATCCAACAGTATTATTAGCTTTAATTTTATCATTTTATCACATGTTATGATATGGGTAGAATATCAATAACTATTGATCTCTATCCCCATTTTCTTATTTATATAGTTTTTAGGAGAATAATCTATTGTCTGGCAATAATCAATATTAATGAGAATATGAGAAGTAAAAAAGCACTAGCAATTTTCCTCAGAAAATATTTTTTTTACTGACAGCTGCAGAGAATCTGATATAACTGATGAACAAATAAAAAAGTGAAATTTTGAAATGGAGAAGATTTTTCTTTTTGGGGGGGTACTTGTGAGAACTCCCACAACTGGCTGTGGGAGACAAGGTGGCAATTATCTATTGGTAAAGCACAGAAGTATGTGGCAAAAAGTGGGGACTAACAGAGAGGCAAACTTGAGGACATAGTGTGGGAAAGAGGATGGGCCTTGAGAGAGGCAGAGTATCACTCATGTAAGCATGGATTAGAGTTGGGGGCACTTGACAGCATTTGCCCAGTGGAGATTAAAGAGTGCTAGGGTGGTGATCTCCTGGTTATATATATTTTTGAGGGGGAGAGAAATCAATTCCTTTATGTGCCATATTTGGTTTAGATAACTAACATATCTAAATCATCAGAAAGTTATTGGCAACTTTTGATGTTCTATTGGTCTAGAACTGTGAAGGTCTACATTTTGTCAGGAATTCAAATATTATAAGAACAAACTTTTTTTGAGAACAAATTTCTTAAATAATTGAATGAAATGTGAAATTCTAGCTAGAAATTAAAGGATATAAACATGCAACTATTTCCTATCCAAATTCATGGACTTCCTGAAATGTATTTAGGGATGACTCAATATTAAGAACTATTGATTAGAGATAATCAAGTAGACACAGAGGATAGAATACTAGCCTTAGAGTCAGGAGAAATATGAGTCCATATCTGAACTCAGATGCTAACTGTGTCAAGTCAATTAACCTCTATCTACCTTAGTTTCCTCATTTGTAAAATGGATATAATGGTAATAACAGCACCTATGTGCCAGAGTTGTTGTGAGGATCAAATGAAAAACATTTGTAAAGCCCTTAGAATAGCACCTGACACCTAACAATATGTTACCTGTATGATAATAATAATTATGACAATAATTTTAGTATTATTATATTTATTATTATTAAATGGTATAATTAAAATATAAATTATTACAATTAAATATAGGCTTCACAACCACTTGATATTACAAGTCAAAATAGTTCTTCAGTTAGAGATCTATGAGTTGTAAGAATGGGATTTATGAAAGGGGGATGGGACTAAAGGAGCCAGAGAAGGCAGTTGCTGATAGTTGCTGACAATTGAGACCAGAGAGCATTCTGGGAATTTCTCCACAGAAGAGGAGAGAAAAGAGGTCATTGGGCAGAGGACTAGGAGAGAGAAGAGGAGGCCATCCCAGCCTGGATCCAGTTCTGAGGGCTTCCTGAGAATCTTTCTTTTGGAAAATTGAAGCCCTGATTCCCTGAACAAAGCCATTCTATCGTATCTCACCCATCAAGATTTCAACAATTGTGTCAGCTAAATTTTTGGACTCCATTTTGGGAGCAATCTCTTACTCTCCTTCACCCATTCCAAATTTTGCTGAGAGACCCTGTTGGTCAAATTTACAATTATAGAAAAGGAGAGAAACAGAAATAGAAATAGAAGGAGAAGGAGTGAATGGGGAGAAACTTAGGAGTGGGAGCCATTAAGGTTACCACCTAAGTGATGAATGCCACAGGAATAGCAAAGAGGGCACCCCAAAATCCCTCTGCCCTTCAACTCTTTCAACAATTCCTGATTTGGGAATAATAAAAAGCCATTCAATAGTCAGATAGCATTCCAGAGTGCCTGAGAGACAACAAAGGAGAAGGGAACCACAGCTTCGTCTGGCTGTCTCCATCTTGAAGCCAGACCACCCACTGTGAAATTGACTGATGTTGGGGGGAGGTTTGTGTGAACCCTGTCCTTATTCAGGATCAGATTGGGGTACCACATAACTCCTCTTATAGGGAAGCCTCTCCCCCAATTCCTGTGGGGGGCCTGACCATCCTAGTCACCCAGTTTCAGGCACTCTAAGTCCCTTCTATCAAACATTCACAACTAGCCTTTTTATTGTTACAGAGTGTAGGCAATGAATATGTATTAAGCTCATTGTATTTGTCACACAACTGGGGCATGATTTTGTTCAATGGAGATATGCCATTGCACATTGTTGATGGAACCATGACATTATGGGTTATCAAATGGCATGGAAAGTCAACACATGACAGATACATGGATAGAATGGCATTACATGGATATTTTATTGCATGGTAGAAGTATGTTGTGTGATACCACATGGCAGAGACATATCACAGATACAAAGACTTGTCAGCCTATGGTGAAGATTTCATTTCATGAGGAATGCATATGATGGTGTGATTGACATATGACACATGAAGAAGGTATGTTATAACATGGATGCATGTTATTGTGTGATGAATGCATGGCATTGTGCATTTTCACATGACTGAGGTACATCCTGCACATCATCCCATTACGGAGATATGCTTTGTAGTACAGGGATGGACGAGGTGGTTCTCAAAAGAGAATCATGAAGAAATGGCTTTACAATGCCTCATGTAGGCTGTAGACTCAAGGATGAGGGTTACAGGATACCCACAAATTTCCTCACCTTTCATCCATTAGACTTTGCCAGGTTGGATGTGCAAAATATTTCAAGATTAAGAATTTGTTGAAGAATAAAATGTGCTTTTTTATTTGCCACTCCTTTTTAATTCTATCTTGGGAATCCAAACCCTAATAAAAGAGTAAAGAACCCAAGATGATCATGTTTAATCATTTGCCACACATCAGTAGATATCGTGGCCCAGGAGGAAGAGTGGCATCAAAAAAGAAAAGCTGAAATGTCTTTTTATTCTGGTTTTTTCATTTATCAATTTTTTATCTGTAAAATTCCACTTCTCATAAAAAAGTAAATAAATATAGGGTCATAGGATCATAGGATCATAGATTTAGAGCTAGAAAGAGGACCTCATTTTACTGATGAGGAAACTGAGTCCTAAAAAGGTTGGCTGTTTTTTTTTGTTTTTTTTTTTTGTCCTTAAGATTTACACAGGTAGTGAGAGAAACAAAATCTAGACTTACGTTCTTTGTCTCCAAATTTGCTGTAGTACAATATAAGCTAATACCAGATTCTGATGATAGTTGCAGGGAGCTTCATCAACCCTCATACTTTAGATATTATGCTTATACAAATATTACAGGCATTATACCTATATAGGTACTATATTAGACTTGCATTTGATCTTCTAAGTTAGTTGGTCAAAGTGATAAGAAATCTTACTACTAGGAGCTCACTCACTGGCCTTCCCAGTCCCACTTTTCTCTGATCAAAAAATCATGATTCTTTCACTTCCAAACGAGGCTTTTTGTGTTGCAGAGGAGCTAGTGTAGGGAATACAAAGAAACTTTCATGAAATCCCAAGTAGTATTCCATAGTTTCCACATCCTTGTTTAGTAATAAAACTACCTTAAGGGAATATTTTCAGGAAATACACAATTATAACTAGTAATAAAACAAAAATGTGTTATTTTGAAATGAACAGTATTTCCAAACAAGACAAAGAAAGTCATTCTACTAAAGTTCACTGCTTTTCACCTTAACTCCAAGAAGCCTAGGTATTTTGTAAACAAAGAATCATAGTTTTAAATCTAGAAAGGAAAATAGAAATAATCTCATCCAACCCACTCCTTAGACAAAGAAATAGAGACCAATGAGGTTTGTGACTTATCTAAGGTCACATAAATATCAAGGGCTATCTGAGAAATAAATATAGGTACAGCTATATTGACCCAAAAGACTTTCACATTAGTACCTCTACCCTGCTCAAGTAATAAATAAGATTGTTTTTAATTACCTTTCATTTTTTCTTACTAATCTTAGCTAGCATTCATTTTCCTGCACAGGGAAGAAAAACAAACCTTAAGCTATCAAAAAGAAGCAAAAAATGGTTCTTCTTTCAGCTGTATAAATTTGAAGACAAGCTGCTCAAAATTCTTGATAGTTCTCTAAGACTCAGAGGTCATCACCAGTGACTTGCTGCCAGCCAGCAGTGGGGGGGAGGGGGGGAAGAAGAATGCTGGGATGGTGAGGTAAGAACAGGCTTGTCAAGGGCTAATCATGTCTCTAAGAATATGCTAATGATCAAGTCACAAGCAAGCAACAATAAGTATCAAATTCTTAGTTCTTTACCCCAAATATAGCTTATTCAAAGTGATTTAATAAAATCTCAAATCTATGCAAAGTTAAAATTTTGAACTGTATGTTTTGTGAATTAAAGATGTTAAAGGACAAAAGTATGGTTTGCAAGGACTTGTTAGTGGCTGGATTCAAATGAATCCAGAGTTACCTGACTGAACTTTGCAAAGAATTTTTAAAAATATATTCTGTTTTTTGAATTCTACTTGTTTGGTTTCTGTAGCTCCTCTTTAATGTCAGTCTTTTTTTAAAAGTGGGCATGTGCATTAATTTAAAATAAGTAAGAAGAGTAAAATACATAAAAAAATAAAACAGAAAAATGGGAATACCTAAGTCAAATCCACATAAAGCTCATCTTGTTGTGTTTTTTCCCACTGACCAAATTAATTCTTTTTGAAATATCAATACTGAATCAGGCATGCTTTTTATTATTTTACTATTTTGAATATTTTTCATGGTTAGATAATTCATGATTCCATCCTCCTCTAGTCCCCACTCCCAGAACTGACAAGCAGTCCCATTGGGTTATACATGTGTTATTGTTCAAAACCTATTTCCATGTTATTAATATTTGCAATAGAGTGATCTTTTAACATCTAAATCCCAATCATATCCCTATTGAATTATGTGATTGATCATATGTTTTTCTTCTGCATTTCTGTTCCATTAGTTCTTTCTCTGGATGTGGCTAGCATTCTTTCTCATAAGTTCCTCTGGATTTTCCTAGGTCATTGCACTGCTGCTAGTAGAGAAGGCCATTACATTCAATTGTGCCACAGTTTATCAGTCTCTGTGTACAATGTTCTCCTGGTTCTGCTCCTTTCTCTCTGCATCAAATACTGGAGGTTCCAGTTCATATAGAATTCCTCCAGTTCATTATTCCTTTCAGCACAATAGTATTCCATCAACATCAGATACTACAATTTGTTCAGCCATTCCCCCAGTGGACACAACCTCATTTTCCAGTTTTTTGCCACCACAAAAAGCGTGGCTATAAATATTTTTGTACAAGTCTTTTTCCTTATTATGTCTTTGAGGTACAAAACTCAGCAGTGGTATGGCTGGAACAAAGGAAAGGCAGTCTTTTAAAACTCTTCTCATTGTGAGGTGTATCTCAGAGGGTTTTTTTATTTGCATTTCTCTAAATATGAGAGAATTAGAACACCTTTTCATGTGCTTGTCAATAGTTTTTAATTCTTTATCTGAAAACTGCCTATTTATGCCCCTTGCCTATTTATCAATTGGGGAATGGTTTCATTTTTTTTGTTCAATTGACTTAGTTCTTTATATATTTGGTAGATTAAACCTTTGTCAGAGAGTTTTGTTATAAAAATGTTCTCTTTTGCTTTCCTTCTAATTTTAGTTGCATTGGTTTTGTTTGTACAAAACCTTTTTTAATTTGATATAATCAAAGTCATTCATTTTACATTTTGTGATGTTTCCTGTCTTTTGCTTAAGCTTAAATTCCTTCCTTTCCCATAGACCCAACAGCTATACTATTCTATGTTCACCTAATTTACTTGTAGTTTCCTTCTTTATATTTAAGTCATTCACCCATTCTGAAATAACTTGGTATAGGGTGTAGGATATTGATCTAAATCTAATTTTTCCCATACTGTTTTCCAATTTTCCCAGCAATTTTTGTCAAATAGTGAGTTCTTGTCCCAAAAGCTGGGATCTTTGGTTTCATCATTTTATCGAACACTAACTTGCTGAGATCATTTACCCCAAATCTATTCCACTGATCTACCTTTCTCTCTCTTAGCCAGTACTACATTGTTTTGATGACCACTGTTTTATAGTACAGTTTAATATCTGATACTGTTAGGCCTCCATTCTTCACACACACACACACACACACACACACACACACACACACACACCACATATATATATATATATATATATATATATATATATATATATAAATTTTCCCCTGAGTACTAACTACTTAGCCTTTATCCCATATGTTTTAGTATGATATCTCCTCATTGTTGTTCTCTTTAATGATGTCCTCAATTGTTTCTATGATTTCTTTTTTGACCTACCAATTTTGAAACATTAGATTATTTAGCTTCCAATTAATTTTAGATTTTCCTTTCCAAGGACCCTTCCTAAGTATAATTTTTATCACCTTATGATCTGAGAAAGTTGTATTTATTATTTCTGATTTTTCTGCATTTGTTTGCAACATTTCTGCGTCCTAGTACATGATTAGTCTTTGTATATGTAACATGTACTGCTAAGAAAAAAAAGGAATATTCCTTCTTATTTCTTTTCAGTTTTCTCCAGATATATATTAATTTTAATTTTTCTAGCATTTCATTCACTTCCCTTACGTCTTTCTTATTTATTTTTTGGTTTAATTTGTCTAGTTCTGAAAGGGGAAGTTTGAGATGCCCTAGTAATATGGTGTTACAATACATTTCCTCCTTGAGCTCCTTTAATTTTTCCTTCAGAAATCTAGATGCTTTGCCATTGGAGCATACAAGTTTAGAAATGATATTACTTAATTGTTTATAGCACCCTTTAACAGAATGTAATTTCCTTCTTTATTTTAATGGCATCAATTCCTACTTTAGTTTTCTTTGGTATCATGATTGCTACTCCTGCTTTTTTTTTTTTTTACTTTAGATGACACATAATAAATTCTGCTCCAGTCTTGAATCTTTGTGTGTCAACCTGCCTCAAATTTGTTTCTTTTAAACAACATATTGTAGGATTCTGTTTTTTAATCCACTGAGCTACCTGACACCATTTAATGGCTGAGTTCATCCCATTCACATTGAGTGTTATGATTACCATGTATTGCCCTCCAACATATTTTCCCTTTTAAATCCCTCCCTATTCCCTTTCTTTCNGCCAGCAGTGGGGGGGAGGGGGGGAAGAAGAATGCTGGGATGGTGAGGTAAGAACAGGCTTGTCAAGGGCTAATCATGTCTCTAAGAATATGCTAATGATCAAGTCACAAGCAAGCAACAATAAGTATCAAATTCTTAGTTCTTTACCCCAAATATAGCTTATTCAAAGTGATTTAATAAAATCTCAAATCTATGCAAAGTTAAAATTTTGAACTGTATGTTTTGTGAATTAAAGATGTTAAAGGACAAAAGTATGGTTTGCAAGGACTTGTTAGTGGCTGGATTCAAATGAATCCAGAGTTACCTGACTGAACTTTGCAAAGAATTTTTAAAAATATATTCTGTTTTTTGAATTCTACTTGTTTGGTTTCTGTAGCTCCTCTTTAATGTCAGTCTTTTTTTAAAAGTGGGCATGTGCATTAATTTAAAATAAGTAAGAAGAGTAAAATACATAAAAAAATAAAACAGAAAAATGGGAATACCTAAGTCAAATCCACATAAAGCTCATCTTGTTGTGTTTTTTCCCACTGACCAAATTAATTCTTTTTGAAATATCAATACTGAATCAGGCATGCTTTTTATTATTTTACTATTTTGAATATTTTTCATGGTTAGATAATTCATGATTCCATCCTCCTCTAGTCCCCACTCCCAGAACTGACAAGCAGTCCCATTGGGTTATACATGTGTTATTGTTCAAAACCTATTTCCATGTTATTAATATTTGCAATAGAGTGATCTTTTAACATCTAAATCCCAATCATATCCCTATTGAATTATGTGATTGATCATATGTTTTTCTTCTGCATTTCTGTTCCATTAGTTCTTTCTCTGGATGTGGCTAGCATTCTTTCTCATAAGTTCCTCTGGATTTTCCTAGGTCATTGCACTGCTGCTAGTAGAGAAGGCCATTACATTCAATTGTGCCACAGTTTATCAGTCTCTGTGTACAATGTTCTCCTGGTTCTGCTCCTTTCTCTCTGCATCAAATACTGGAGGTTCCAGTTCATATAGAATTCCTCCAGTTCATTATTCCTTTCAGCACAATAGTATTCCATCAACATCAGATACTACAATTTGTTCAGCCATTCCCCCAGTGGACACAACCTCATTTTCCAGTTTTTTGCCACCACAAAAAGCGTGGCTATAAATATTTTTGTACAAGTCTTTTTCCTTATTATGTCTTTGAGGTACAAAACTCAGCAGTGGTATGGCTGGAACAAAGGAAAGGCAGTCTTTTAAAACTCTTCTCATTGTGAGGTGTATCTCAGAGGGTTTTTTTATTTGCATTTCTCTAAATATGAGAGAATTAGAACACCTTTTCATGTGCTTGTCAATAGTTTTTAATTCTTTATCTGAAAACTGCCTATTTATGCCCCTTGCCTATTTATCAATTGGGGAATGGTTTCATTTTTTTTGTTCAATTGACTTAGTTCTTTATATATTTGGTAGATTAAACCTTTGTCAGAGAGTTTTGTTATAAAAATGTTCTCTTTTGCTTTCCTTCTAATTTTAGTTGCATTGGTTTTGTTTGTACAAAACCTTTTTTAATTTGATATAATCAAAGTCATTCATTTTACATTTTGTGATGTTTCCTGTCTTTTGCTTAAGCTTAAATTCCTTCCTTTCCCATAGACCCAACAGCTATACTATTCTATGTTCACCTAATTTACTTGTAGTTTCCTTCTTTATATTTAAGTCATTCACCCATTCTGAAATAACTTGGTATAGGGTGTAGGATATTGATCTAAATCTAATTTTTCCCATACTGTTTTCCAATTTTCCCAGCAATTTTTGTCAAATAGTGAGTTCTTGTCCCAAAAGCTGGGATCTTTGGTTTCATCATTTTATCGAACACTAACTTGCTGAGATCATTTACCCCAAATCTATTCCACTGATCTACCTTTCTCTCTCTTAGCCAGTACTACATTGTTTTGATGACCACTGTTTTATAGTACAGTTTAATATCTGATACTGTTAGGCCTCCATTCTTCACACACACACACACACACACACACACACACACACACACACACCACATATATATATATATATATATACATATATATATATATATATAAATTTTCCCCTGAGTACTAACTACTTAGCCTTTATCCCATATGTTTTAGTATGATATCTCCTCATTGTTGTTCTCTTTAATGATGTCCTCAATTGTTTCTATGATTTCTTTTTTGACCTACCAATTTTGAAACATTAGATTATTTAGCTTCCAATTAATTTTAGATTTTCCTTTCCAAGGACCCTTCCTAAGTATAATTTTTATCACCTTATGATCTGAGAAAGTTGTATTTATTATTTCTGATTTTTCTGCATTTGTTTGCAACATTTCTGCGTCCTAGTACATGATTAGTCTTTGTATATGTAACATGTACTGCTAAGAAAAAAAAGGAATATTCCTTCTTATTTCTTTTCAGTTTTCTCCAGATATATATTAATTTTAATTTTTCTAGCATTTCATTCACTTCCCTTACGTCTTTCTTATTTATTTTTTGGTTTAATTTGTCTAGTTCTGAAAGGGGAAGTTTGAGATGCCCTAGTAATATGGTGTTACAATACATTTCCTCCTTGAGCTCCTTTAATTTTTCCTTCAGAAATCTAGATGCTTTGCCATTGGAGCATACAAGTTTAGAAATGATATTACTTAATTGTTTATAGCACCCTTTAACAGAATGTAATTTCCTTCTTTATTTTAATGGCATCAATTCCTACTTTAGTTTTCTTTGGTATCATGATTGCTACTCCTGCTTTTTTTTTTTTTTACTTTAGATGACACATAATAAATTCTGCTCCAGTCTTGAATCTTTGTGTGTCAACCTGCCTCAAATTTGTTTCTTTTAAACAACATATTGTAGGATTCTGTTTTTTAATCCACTGAGCTACCTGACACCATTTAATGGCTGAGTTCATCCCATTCACATTGAGTGTTATGATTACCATGTATTGCCCTCCAACATATTTTCCCTTTTAAATCCCTCCCTATTCCCTTTCTTTCTGTTCCTCCTCACCAGCGTTTTGATGTTTTGTCACCCCTCCATTTGCTCCTCCCTCCAATTACATTCCTTTTCCCTTATCTTATTCCCCTTCTGCTTCTCTGTGAGATAAGAAAAATTCTATACTCCAATCAGTAGGGTAAGATAGAATTCTATACTCAAATGAGTATACTATATATTAATATATGTATTAATAAACATATATTAATATAATATATATTAAGCCAGTTATGAAGAGAGTAAAGTTTAAGCATTGCCCATCGCCACTCTTATCCTCCCCTCTCTATAATGATTTTTCATATGTCTTTATGTTATATAATTTACCGCATTCTATTTCTTCCTTCCCTTTTCTATCAGTGCATCCCTCTTTCAGCCCTTGATTGATTTTTTAACATATCATTCATATGCACATATATATCATCATATACACATAACGTTCCATAACATACAGCATATGATCATAATTAGCTTACTTCTACAACCTCTTTTTGAGTAAATTCTATCTTCTCTGCTACTAAGAGTAATTTTTGAGAATTATAGAACTCCTCTTTCCATGAAGACATATAAATATTTTTACCTTAATGAGTCTCTTACATTTTCACTTTCTTATTTTTCTTTTTGGCCTTCTCTTGTGACTCGTATTTGGACTTCAAATTTTTTGTTTAGGTCTGACTCCTTCCTCAGGAATGCTTGGAAATCTTCTATCTTATTCATTGTCCATTTTTCCCCTGAAAGATAATTAATTTTGCTGGACTCTGGGTTGTCAAACCAGTTTCTAGATGGTCAATTCTGATTTTTAGGCCTGATTTTCCACTGTCAGTTTTGGGTTTTCCTTTTTTAATTGGCCCATTTCTTCTTGCATCACTTTCCTTTCTCCTTGCATCACTTTCATTTCTCTTCCCCATTTTCCTCTGCCTTTCTTAATTGCTTTTTGAAGTCTTTTTTGAGTTCTTTCAGAATTTTTGTCCAATTCATATTTTTCTTTTGGACTTTGGGCATGTTTCCTTTGCTCTCACCGTCTCCTTCTGTTTCTTATACCTTGCTCTTTGTCTCCATAAAAATTCTTTAGAGTTAGATGCATTTTTTTGTTTTTTTTTTTTTTGTTCATTTTTCCTCTCTAATTATAGGTAGGATAATGTGATGGTCAGAGGGATGAGAGCTCTGAAAGGCCTCTCCCCCTGCTGATTCAATTGACCCTTGTGATGCTGATTGCTTAAAGACTTGCCTCAGGTTTAGATGCAAGCTTTTGAACTCACTCTAATTTTTATCAGGTCAGGGTTGAGGCATGTTTTAAATGACTATTTTCCTATTTTTACAAATGAAGAAATTAAGGCTGAGAGGTTAATTAAATTGTCCAGGATTACAAAGCAAAGGAGTTATTATGGCTAGATTCGAATTCAGATCTTCTTGACTCTAGGTCTAGCATTTTATCCACTGTACCATCTTGCTACCTGAATCATGATTTGAACTCAGATTTTCTGGATTTTAGACCCGTTATCTCTCTCTACTACACTATAATACCTCTTATGCCCGTACTATTTCTGTTTTTATATTGGACTGATGTTTTAAAAGGCAGTGAGTGGACTTAAAATTAAACAGGAATTGGATATCAAGATATGTTTCTTTAATGAACTTGCAAAACTATTTCTTTAATAAACCTTAATTTCTGTCATTTAAAAGGTCCATCTTTTTTACTTTAATATGCTATTGGTATTACAGTTTGGCTGTGAGCCTTGGAAAATATAAGGTTTGGAGAAATTAATAATGAGTTTCACACTAAGGTTAATAGAGGAGTGAAATAAGTGGAATATAACTGGAGAAAAATGATAATCAGGACATTGGGATAAAAAATAATAGACTGGTCAGGAACAAGAATATGTGATAAGAGGTGGTCAACTTGAATTCTCATGATGTGAGAAGAAAATAAGGAAGGGGAAACTGAGGCTAATTTGTGGAAAGACATGGATGAAAGTTGTCACGCAAAATGTATATGTAAGGATCACATACAAATGTGATCATATCAGATTGATATCTGATCACATTCAGATCAATGAAGTCAAAGATCATCAGAGTATTGTCAGTATTAAATACTTTGCTACATAATTTGGTACTAAAGAAAATTACATGAATCTAAGTACCAGCATTTTAGGTTGAAGTTTCAATGGATAGCATTAACACTAAAAACATTTTGATTCTTGGTCTAGTGATAACTTTAGAATCTACTAAAAGCAAATTTATTTCAGATGTTATAAGACAGTTAGGCAACACAAGTCCCTACTGAAAAGGCAGTGAAAAGAGATAGGAGGAAAAGAATCTTAAGAATCAGTTTCTTCTCTTTTTTTTTACAACTATTTAGCAAAGCTATTCAGTTTTTTAAAAGTGGTATTATATTTTATGTTGGGCATACAGCACAAGTATTCATTGCAGCCCTAGAGTTGATGCTTAAAAATGAAAAATTAGGAAATCTTATTGTGGGGAAGGATATCAAAGGCTATGTAATCTAACTAGTAAATTTCAACTTAACTAGACATTTCAACCTAAAATACTTCTCTATTCCACATCTGTCAAATAAGTGGGTCAAAGAAGAGATTATATCTAAGATTCTTTTCAGTTGTAGATTAGATTTAAAAAATCTTAAATTATTTAAATAGTGTGATAGATTAAAGAAGAAATTCTGGAAAATCCTTTTAATAACCTTGAAATGTAGCCTTGCCTTGAAGAGAGGCTATAAACTCTCCAAGACCCTCCATATCACAAATTCAATACTTACATCTTGTGACAGACATATTAATACTCAATATTTTAAAAAAACACAAATTCACATTGCACCATTTTATGTGATGTAGTCATATTATTTCATCAGCCTAATCAAATAAAAAACTATTCAATATTTTCCAAGGAAACTGATCATAACTTCACTGAAGAATGCTCTTGGGAACTGATTTATGTTCTTTATCTCAGTATTCACTTCAAATTAATCCTGGGAAAATGAAGACCTTTAATCAAGAGGTGATGGTTAAATTGTGTATTCTTTCTTTTGTCCAAGCCTCCATTTAAAGCTTGCAAATGATTTTTTCAATATTTGCATAAAACATTCTTAATTTTAAAAATGCTTTTTCTTGTGAATTAATGTTGTTTTAAATGAAAGTAATGAAGTCTTATCATTGACCTATAAATCATTCCACTTACTGGCATAATTGGTAGTAATTAAATATTATCTCTTTTAATCAAATCTTTAAAGTTGGCACCGAACATCAATTCTACATCATTCTCATTTGGATGAATAATGAAAAGTCTGCACAGATTTTCTTTTTCCCCCATTAGAGTGAAAATAAATTCTGTTTTATAATGTGACTATGATATAATTTCATTATACTAATAGGTAACTGATTCTATTGATTAGTATGTTCTCTTTATTGTTTTAACATAGGCACTCTCTTATTAAGTTCGACCAGTAGATACACCTTAACTAGTAAGTAATTATTTCTAATTTCGCTGTTTAAAATGAATAGATGAACAAACAAGTAGGTAAATAAACAGAAATATATAGATCGATCCCCATTTTTAAAAACTTCCAAGCAAATGCATTTATTTTGACATTTTGTTAGAAATATACTTTATCAGTTTCAGAATAATAATTTTGCCAGATTCAATCAGGAGTGTTTAAAAATTGGCTGATCAATTATCCATCATATATCTCTGGATGATTAAAATATATTATGATTTTTCTTCAATCATAGCAATTTTTTACCTCCTTAAAGGGTAATGTAAAGTGTATTTCCTCAAAATAACTTGACCATTTTGAAAAAAGGAATCAATTAAATTTAAGAAATATTTATTGTGCTCTCATTGTGTGCATGGCAAAATTTTTCAAATAGCTTACAATTTATGTGAGATGAGACACAAATAAATCAATTGAATATAATACATAAATTGATTCATTATAGTGCAGGAGTAGAAAGAACATATTGTGTCAGTACAGAAGAGAGTAAGGGCCAATCTTTCAGGGAAAACATCATACAGAAGGTGGCATGTGACTTGAGGCTTGAAGAAAAGGTGAAATATTGATAGCTAGAGATAGGTACAGAGGAGAGAAATTCTAGGAAGAGAGAGGAATCTGTAAGCCAAGTCACAGTGTTGAAAGTTGAGTGAGTGAATAATTAAAAGATTCCATTTTTATCATTACTATTTAGTCATTTGAAATGTATCTAACTTCCTTACCTTATTTGGAATGTTCTGGGCAAAGATACTATAATGGTTTTCCATGTCCTTCTCCAGCTAATTTACAGAAAAGTAAACTAAGACAAACACAGTTAAATAGTTTGCTTAGGTTCACATAGCTAGTGGCTGAGGCCAAATTTGAACTCAAATTAAAAAAAAAACTAAGTGGAAAGGGTGATGCCATAAACAAATTAGGGGAACTAAAAATGTTGTACCTGTCAGACATATAGATAAGAGAAGAATTTATGACCAAACAAGTCACAGAGAACATTATGAGATTAAAAGGTAAATGGGGGCAGCTGGGTAGCTCAGTGGAGTGAGAGTCAGGCCTAGAGACGGGAGGTCCTAGGTTCAAACCCGGACTCAGCCACTTCCCAGCTGTGGGACCCTGGGCAAGTCACTTGACCCCCATTGCCCACCCTTACCACTCTTCCACCTATGAGACAATGCACCGAAATTAAGGGTAAAAAAAAATGGTAAATGACTGCATTGAATTAAAAAGTGTTTGCACAAACAAAACCAATGCAACCAAGATTAAAAGGGGAATTTTTAAAAGTAGGTGAAAATTTTATAGCAATTCAAATATATAAATAAATGAGCCAAATTTATAAGAATATAAATCATTTTCCAGTTGATAAATGGTCAAAAAATATGAACAGGAAGTTCTGAGATGAAGAAATTAGAACTTTCTTTTGTCAGATGAAATACTCCAAATTACCATTGGAGAAATGGAAATTAAAACAACTCCGAGATACCTCCTCAAACCTATGAGACTAATATAACAAAAAAGGAAAATGACGAATTTTGGAGGACGTGTAATAACTGGGGGCACTAATACACTGTTGGTAGAGCTATGAACTGATGCAATATTCAGGAGAAAAATTTGAACCAAACCCAAAGGGCCATCAAACTCGGTCTACTCTTTGACTCAGCAATATCAGTGGTATGTATGTATGTATGTATGTATGTCAAAGAAATCAAAGATAGAGGAAAAAGATCTACTTATACAAAAATTCTAGTAGCAGCTCTTTTTACAGTGTCAAAGAACTGGAAATTGAAGGAATGTCCATCATTTCAGGTATTGCTAAACAAGTTATGGTATGTAACCACATAATGGATTACAATTGTGCCATAAGAAATACAAACAGGATAATCATTATGGATATGGGTATATTTTATTTTTCTCTCCACGATGAAGACTGTACTCTACCAACAACTTTTCATTCTATCAGAATTTTGTCCTTTCTTCTCTCCCTATAAATTGTGAACAAAGAGAGTACCAAATCTGCTGGAAACTTTTAGCTCTTTTAACATTATGTAGTAATAATAGGGATCTAAAACTTCATCACTTCTTACTCTTGTTTCTTCTCAAACACCTCTATGTTTCCAATCAAATACTTATCTAGCAATATATTTCATGCAACTTCCAAAATGCAATTTTATTAGTAATAAACTATATCACATTTCTTCCACTGCCCTTTGGTTAATCTCCAGGTTTAACACTTCATAAGCTATTATTCTATGACTCACAACCATACTGAAACACCTATTTCAATTATTGATATTAAAATGATAAACATTTTCAAGTTATACTGTGAGTAATCAATTGGCAGTAGGAATGAATGTGCTGGAGAAAATAATAAAACATGTTCCTTCCCTCAATGAAGAAAGGAAAAGGACTTTGGGGACAGACTATTGTATACATACATATTTTTTTCAGATTTTTTGCTTATTTTTGTCACAAGAGAGGGCTCAAGTTGCCATGACGGGTTTCAATGTAAAGATAAAGGATATAAATAACATATATACTTATAGTTTATATATATATATATATTATCGTATATATAATATACACACTACATATAAATGTCAGTGTATATTTTACTAATACAAATCTACAGAAAATCCAAATCCAGAGAAAATCAATCCACCTGCTTTCTTTCAGTCCAGATGATTTTGCTTTCTCAATAATCCAAAATATATGTATTTATGGACTGCCTCATTAGATTAACAACCAACCAAGAAGATAGCAGATATTCTTGTTTCCTTGATTTATCTTGTGTAGGCAATTAGGGCCAAGTCTTTTGAAAAACAATATGTCTGTAGCATCTCAGGGTTTTGTGTCACTGGCAAAATATTATGCATGTAACAGAGCATTGGAAATACTTTTTAATTTGGACTTTACCCTGGATATTTTTCATGACAATGACTAACATATTTGCTGAGTATTAGTGAGGACTGCTTAATATTAATGATGATGAGAAATTAATAGCATTTCTCAAGGAATGAAATTGACAACAACTCAACAGATAGAAAAAGGATTATTATGAGCAATGATATCTCTGAGTCAAATATCTGTGAAAGTTAGACCACTAACTTGACAGAATGAAGAGCATGTTTTCTAATATAGAAGAGTAATAAGAAAAAGTTATGTATACAATTATAAAAATTAACCTTCAATTATATAATCAGGCTACCTGAAATTTTTTTAATTGAAATTGTTCAACACAAATAAACAATACATTGAATTATAATATTTCATCAAGAAATTAAATAAATGTAAATTAGTTGCTATAAAAAGTGGATTGAAAGATTCCATTTAGTCAACAAATATTTGACTTATTTTCCAAACAAAGAGGTAGCTGCAAAATGCAACAAGAGATTAGATTGTAAACTTCCTTAAAATCTTGTGAGGGAGGATTATGGGTGATTTTGAACAATAGTGGAAGGTACGACTAACTTAAAGAAATCTTAGCAAAATATCTATTCAAGCAAAGTTATCACTGGAAGACTGAAGGAAGAAAACTGAAATTAGACTACAAATAAAAGTGGCAAAATGTGAAAATGATCTCAACAAAATTTTCTCCATCCAGAGTAATTAAACCAAGAAAATTTAATTATGAGGTTTGAGCCTAATATCACAATCCCTAAAGAGTTTAAAGATGATATGAAAATTACATTGAAGAGAGCAAACATAGAAATAGGTGTGTGGGGGGATGGGGGGCTAGGACTTAAGCCTCAGTCCTTTGGATCTAAGAACAGTGTTGTTGACACTATAAATTATGATGGAAGTAATGACAGTCTCCATCTGAAAGGTAACATTATGAATTGACTAGATTTTTAGCAATGCTTTTTATTCTTTTCTTTTTTGATCATAAATACTGATTTCATTTTGGTCAAGGTTAAAAGCTATAATTACATATTCCCCAAACAGATCTTCATATCATATGTTTCTCTTTGGCGTTGTTTCAGCTCTTCTCAAGGTTTCACTTGAAGCTAAACATCTGGACCATAGTAGTTCAAACATACTGAAAAACTGTTGTGAGCTTGAACTTTTTAAAGAATATGTACAATTTTTATTCTACTTTTAAAAGATTAGTTTATTCACTACAGAGTTAGATTTTGTAATAATGAGGATACCAAAGGAAATTCTAGTACTATTTTGAAAATATTGAGAAATATTATTTTTTTTACTATCTTAACAAGAGTTATGATCCACTTCTTGGTTTGTTTATTGACACTTATTTGGCAGTGACAAGACTTAAATTGACAAAGGATTTATATTTAGGTTAGTGTTGGGTTGTGGTTTAGGAATATGTTTTGGGACAAGTGGCATGAAAATCACTAGAACAAAAGGAATTTCAGGAGAACATATGCATAAAAAGAACTAAGCCAGGACAGTACAAAGAATTAAGAAGCCTAGATGCCTACGTGGAACTCCCATGTTCCAACCCTCTTACTTTTTATTCCATAGCCTACATTCAATCCCACATGGTGTACTTGCCTTTATCTATATATAGATCTCCATCTCACACTTTCTCACCTTCATCCAAACTGTCCCCAATTCTTGAAATGCATTTCCTTCTTATAACTAGCTTTTGTAATTTCTGGCTTTCTGCAATGTCAAGTACAAATGCTGCCACTATGAGAGACCTTTCCTGATCTCTTGATATTATTAGTGTTCTCCTAGATATTTTATACTTATTTATGTAATTTCTCCCAAGGAATATGCTTTTTGAGGGTAGAACAAAATTATTTGTCAAGTAAACACTTGTTAAATTGAATTTTCCTAGGAAAAAATATATCTGTCTTGTTTAGTTTTGAAATCTTGGATATGACTTCTTTCCATTTCCCCTATGCCCTCCAGTTCTGACAAGTCTCAGAAAAAGCAAAAAAAAGTATAAAATTAATGATCATATCTTCCTACTTTGTTTCTTATGTTGCTTTATCTAGATGTTTACTTTGTTTTTAACACATTTTGCATTTAATGACATTGATTTATTCATATTTCCTCCTTTCTTCGTAGAATGCAATTTTTCCATCTTATTTTTACTACTCTTTTTTTGCCAGATATTTCTTTAATTTCATACCTCATCTCTTATCTTACTGAATTCATACACAGTATCTACTACTTTTCCAATATATTCCTAATTTACTTCTCAAAATCCTGTTAAGTTTCACTTCCTTCAAATGACATGAAATTATTTTCTTTGTCTTTCTATAACCCATTAAAAGAGAACTGAACAAGCACTTCGTGGTATATCTGGAACTTTAAAAATATTTTAACTCTCTATCTACTCCTTTTCACACTCACTTTGTAGCCACTTTTTCCCTTCTGATAATACATTGGTTTGGTCATGTCTTCTACACCATTTGCCTTGTGTTGGTAAAGATTTTCACTAGACTTATATTCAATATATATATATATATATACATACATATGTATATATATGTATACATTGTATATATATGTGCATATACACATAATGTATATATATATGTATATATATATATATATACCTTCTTGACACATATGTGTACACACATATGCATGTGCCCACAACTCTGGGACATTACTATCATTATTTCCTTATTTTACAAATTAGAAATTCTACACTGATAGAGGTTAAGTGATGGACCCAAAACAAATAATTAATAATCATCTAAAGAAGAATTTGAACTTATCTTGTTGACTTCAAGTCCAAACTCCCTATCTAATACGTCATACTGTGCGGCTGATGCTACCCAAAGAAATATATGTTGACACGGTTCCATTTTTTGGAACTTAACTATCCTATCATTTTAGTAAGGTTAACAAGGTTTTGAAAGCATGGAGTGAGTAGTTTTAAAGGATAAAATGTATTAATAGAAAATTAGTTTTTTTAAAAGTAATTTCTGAAATACACCAAATAAAGTAAGTATTCTAAATAATGGAAAGAAAAGGAGAATCAAATAAGTGACTTTTGAAGAGCAACTATTTCAGAATTCCAAAGGCAGCAGGCAAACTAAAAAATCCAGAATGATAGACAAAATAATAAAATCATTTGTTGTAATAAAATAGCCCTAAAGATTTAAAATATTTAGATCATTATCTTAAAATATTATATCATACACTTTAAAATACAAGTTCATAGCTAAGGCTGTGCATATTCATATTTACATGTACTAGTTGGGAGGTAGAATAAAACAGTAGAAGGCATGATGGATTTGTGATCAGAGGAATGAAGTTCAAATCCTGGTTCTGCTACGTACTACGTGTATCATTTTTACAAGTTCCAAACTGTTGTGCTGGAGAAAAGGAGTTGGAAAAGAAAAGGCAAACCATTCCAGTATCTCTTCCCAGAAAATTCCTAAAGGTTTCATGAAGAGTCAGAGATAACTGAAACAATGGAACAACAACAACAAGCTCCTTTCACTTTGATGTCTTCATCATCTGTATTAGGAAGATTTTGGACTAGATGGGCTTTATGGTCTTTTCAAGACATAGATGTATTATATCTACATTGTCTCAGTATTTTGAAGGTTCATGGGTGTTTCACACACTGGTAAAGAGTGAAATTGCACAAACTAAAATAGCTGTTCTTTGTGTGTGCTGTACATATGTGTATGATACTCACAAAATCCCTGGGAGAAAGATGCTATTGTTATCCCCATTTTATCATTGAAGGAATTGAACCAGACAGATGTTTGATGACTTTTTCAGGATCATACAGCTATGACATTGAATTTGAATTCAAACCTTCCTGACTCCAGCTCCAGTGCTCTATCCACTATGTCACTATTTATCTCTGAAAGAAATAAAGCTAGGCTAACTTTAACTATTCATCCTCTATGAATTGATGACTTCCTAACGCATCTGTCAGAGCCATTAATTTACCCCTGATTGAGTCATTTGTAGGACACTGAAAGACTTTACCCTCTACAATCCCAGATATCTCCTTTCATCTAACAGGAGGGAATAAAATAAAAAGGCTAGAAAGGTAAGGATCTAATAGAGGTCATTACAGTATTACTAGAAAAGAAATTAACTGAGGGTCTGAAGGTTTGAATTCAAATTGCAGTTCATATACTAACTAGCTTGTGATTTTTGACAGACCATTTCACTTTGATGAATCACAGATTTTTCTTATAAGATCAAAGAGTTGGCCTAGAAAATCTCAAAACTTCTGATACTGATCATTTTGTTTTCCTTTGCTATATTTTTAATTGTTTAGATAAAAGGAAATAAGGAAATTGTGACACTAGTGGAAATATATATATATATATGTTATATTATCTAATAATTCTGTTTGTTCTTTTCATATTCATAGAGCCATCTAACTTCAAAGATGGAAGGAACCATTGATTAGCATTGTATTGACACACTTAATAAATGCGAGTAGGATTGATTCAAAAGATTACTCAGTCCAACTTGTCTATTTTACAAATGAAAAGGTGCAAGTTAGAACAACTAGTTAGAGAACATGTCTCTTAATTGCCCATAATGAATTCTCTAACCCACTATACTAGATTTAGGAGTGTTAATTCTCTTGTCTGTAGCA